>NW_016198640.1:0-2699 GCF_001687245.7 Rhagoletis zephyria | reverse complement strand
AACAAAATTTTTGCCCGCAGAAATTACCTACTAAATGATTTTTATGTCGGAGAAATTATATTTATGCTTTGATCATTAAAATTTTATCTCTCTTTATTTAACTTCAACATACCCATAATGGGAGTAGTAGGAACATTAATTTTTTTTACTTACTAAGTTTTGCCATATATCTCTCAGACAGCATTTTCGTCAACGGCAACCGCCAGTTAAATTTCTCGACTAACGATTTTGAGGAAAGTATCCATGCAACTTCTTTAAACTAAAGTATCAAAAACCTATTCTGGTGGGCGCTGAGGGGTTTAAATATTCTACGCGCTATATTTTAAAAAAAATTTCTGAAGACAAGAAAACTGCAAGCCCGCATATCAATATTCAATTATATTTGTAAATATAAATATGTTTCATGATTAGGTGGTTTATTCATGACACCCTTTATTTATATTGTGATAGCAGAGAATCGCAATTAAGTTTAAAAAATATGATAAACAAATACGAATTTACATTATTTAAAGCCACTTACCTACGAACTTGACATACGCCTCTAATTTGTCAAGCTCTAAAGCAATTAAATTTCCGATACATGCTGTTTGCAAATATTTTATGAGTATCTAAATCAAAGCTATAATTAATATATGGTACGCCTTTTGTGGATTTAACACGTAAACAGAAAACTTAAACGTTCACACATTCATACTTACCACAATCTACATACACTCATATGCAAGTATATACCTAGGCACACTTAGGGCCGTTTTCTGAATTAACCTTTAATTTTAAAGCTCACTTGATATTTAAAGGTTGGATTAAAAATTAAGCTATGTCTAAAGTTAAGCATTTCTATTCTTTGCTTTGGACACAAATTTTAATTCAACCATTTAAATATAAATTGAGCTTTGAGATTACTTGAGAAAACGGCCCTTAGTCTTGCATACATAAAAGTTGGTTTTAATTGATTCATGATTTTCAAATTGAGATAGGTCGTTCAAATCTTAGACATACACATATGTAAGTATGTACATATGTATGCACTTCTACTACATACTACTATATATTTATAAATAGACAACCCCACAACTGTGCATTCACAACACCAGCAAAATGATGTCAGGGACGTTTGGCCTCCAACAGCGTATCATAGTAACGAAATTCTGCACTTGAAATCGAAAATAATTGCTTTACCAAAACACTTTGACAGCACTTAGTACATACATATGTACATCTATCTATACATATATGTATGTGCATCACTACACAAGTGAACATAGATTTCATATGCAGACAGAATAGAAGAGAAGTGACAGTTGACTTTTGAACTGATTGGTGGTGAGAATGAGAGCTTAGTAGTTTAGTGCGATGTATATATGTGCATACATGCATATGTAGATTTTCAAAGGATTTACGCAGGCGTAGTGCCGTCACCGCATGCTTGGAAAAGGAACAAAAACATGTTTGCTAATTTCGATTATTCATGCGCGTTGGAAGCTCTGTATGTATGTATGTTTGTGTATGTGTGTGTGCGTGTGTGTGTGGTTGCATGCGCTGAGCTTTTCGTAATTTTCACGCTGCATTCATTAACACGCCAATCGAGGTGGAAATTGAATTTGCTTTGCTTTTAGTAAATATTTAGGTGCGCGATTTCGCGCATTTTTCGATGGAATATTCAAATTTTATGAAATCAATGCTGCGAAAACGCTAACGGCGAAACGCATTTCATATTCAAAAATTACGCGGTGCTACAAAAAAAAGGTCATGAAATACACCCGCAACAAAACCTAGTTTGGGTTGTGGCTATTGTCGAGTACAACATGAAAATAGGTTCCGTATAGTTTCTGAATTCTCCATTTTTTTTTAACATCCGTTATGTTCGTACTTGATGCGCTTAGCTATTAACAGCTTGACATTTTTGAAATCAGCGATGGTCAAATTTGAAAAAATTAAGAAAAATAGGAGCTTATTAAAATTTAACCGATGTAAACTACCAACAAGCTTAGTCTAACCATACGTTGTTATACATCATTCAAAGGTCCATAAATCCTCTTTTCAAAATATTATCGGTTATTAAAATCGAATGAAAAATAGTCAAGCTGTTAATAGATAAATGCATCAAGTTCGAACATAACGGTAGTTTTTAAATAAAAAAAATGGAGGGTTCAGGAACTATACGGAACCTATTTTCATTGTGTACTCGACCGTAGCTACAACTTACAATAAGTTTTGTTTCGGGTGTATTTCATGACTTTTTTTTTTGTAGCACCCTGTTATTTTATTTGAATTTGAAAAACAATAAAATCCGATAGCTAAATAAAACTTGATAACTCAAGAACGACCTATAAATCTTGATAAATCCGAAATTTGCATATCTCGATATAAATCGATAGCTCGATAAACTCTGGGCATCTAAATCTATAGATTTCGATAACTCGATTAATTTTGATCGTTCCATCAGTTTTGATATCTATCGACAAATTTCGATAACCCATTACACTCTGGTAACTCTAAACAATTCAATAAACGTTGATTAATTCCAATAATTTGACACTTTACGAAAACCCAATAAACGTCGAGTTAACCGATAAATTTCGCTAACTTTAAACTCCGATGATTCAATAAATTTCGATGACCATAAATTTAGATGGCTTGATGAATTTCTATAGCTTGATAACTGAACTTTTGTTGACTGGATTTGTTAGATTCTATCA
>NW_016198639.1:1632-2699 GCF_001687245.7 Rhagoletis zephyria | reverse complement strand
TTTGTGCCGAGCACTGTGGGGGAATGCATGCGCAGGCAGTTTGCCTAGCGGCCACTGAGAAGTATTCTTTTCTTTTAAAACTGATCAACAGCTTTGGGGTCGATTCTAGGTCATTTTATGTTAAATCATTTTATTGCATGCCATTTACAGCTAAAACTCACACTACGTCAAAAATTGGTGCAGCGTCTTTTGGCGTTTTGCACAAACTTGCCGCAAAAACGCTTACTNTGTAGCAAGAAGAGAGGGCCGTTAGGCCTTCCGATCACCTGCTAAACTACTTTAATTAACGTTATAGTTGCAATGAACAGGCTAGCAATGATATATGGCTGCGATGAAATGGTTACGCGATGAAATGTCCGCCTCTCTTGAGGGTCAGTCCTAAAGGACGTAATTTTGGTGGAGTGTTTGTTTACTCAGCAAAACATCAGCAGTCTTCATTCTTGGTTTTATCATCTTTCTTTCTTCTTGTTTGCTTTCCCAACTCGATTGGCATTTGGCATCTTTTCGATGGAACGAAGCGATTCAAGTGACTGGACCTTAAAGCGCTGGTCACACCGCACGGTGACCCATTTCAAAACTGCGTACTCCTGGACGGTTGGCCCGTTTCCGACTTTGGACCAGTTTTCAAGCAAAAGTAACCAAGAGAAAATACTGTCGCCCAAGATCTCCTTTCCTGGTCACGATCTTCAGCTTCAGATGACGCTCCAGTTTTGCAGCAAAGAAGCGGAAGCAAACAATCAGCAAGAGGTAGTCCGCTTTGGTTTGCACTGCTACCAGGGAGAAGAAATCGTCAGTGAAGTGACGGTCCTCTTTGCACTAAACTTTTATCTTGGCTCTGTATCTCGACCTTATGGTATGGATTGAGTTTTACATTTTAGATAAATAAGAAGTAAAAGTTAATGTTTTTTTTGTAATTTAGGTCTCAATGCTCACACTTTTAATGGTAATGATGAACGTTTTTCGTATTTAACTACTCTTGATGACTTTCGCTTTGGCAATCGGACCACTTTGAACCAAATGGAGCAGCTGGAAGTTTCTCTCAACGTATGAGTAGACTTGCTGTGTGC
>NW_016198639.1:0-1604 GCF_001687245.7 Rhagoletis zephyria | reverse complement strand
CCCCCCCTTTTGCAGCTTGCCGGAGGCTACACCAAGGCAACTGAATTTTACCTCACTCAAATGGCGTTGCTGAAAAGTGGTACTCTGAGCGACTTTACCGTCGTGGTGGGCGACGAACCGATTCCCGTCCACAAGGCGCTCCTCGCCGGCCGCTCGCCCGTCTTTGCGGCCATGTTTCGCCACGAGGACACCAAAGAGGCTAGAGAGGGCAAAGTGGTGATCCGCGGTGTTCGCCCCCAGGTCTTCAAAGACCTGCTGCAGTTCCTCTACACCGGAGAAAGACTTAAGGTCAGTCGCCTAACGCCCGAGCTGCTGATTCTCGCCGACAAGGTTGGTAAACCATCGTGATGTTGTTGTTCTTTACCGCTTTGACTTAACCCAAAATGTTTCATGCTCCTCTATATTTTGCTGCTTTGTTTTACAAATAATTGTTTACCAAATACCAAAACAAAACAGTATCAGGTAAGCGAGTTGAAGCAGGATTGCGAGCTGGTCCAGTCGACGTTCCTCTCGGTGGGGAATGCAGTCCACAGCTTTCAGTATGCCGACACCTACAATGCCGCCGCCCTCAGAGAAAGCTCTCTGAAGTTCATAGCTGCCCATTTCCCTTTAGTGGCGGAAACCGATGCTTGGGAGGCGTTCTGCAAGAGCGGAAACGGTGACCTACTGGTTGAAGTAACTCGAGCCGTTGCCAGTAACATCGAGATAGTTGAGATAGAAGAGTGATAATACTTTGAACATCTCTTTTTTTCTTTCTCACTTTCTTTTTTACTTTTTTCTCATTCTATTTGACTACAATTTACTGACGTTATTTTTTTACAACAACTATAAGTGGTTGGTTTTAATTTTTTATCAACTTCTGTTCACCACAAATTAAAATTTTATGTTTCTTTTTTGTAAAGTTCTAAATCATTTGGTCAAATAACAATGCACTGTGGCACTACTCAAAAAAGCGGTACAAGCACACGTTGCCATTTTATGCACTTGTGTTGTGTTAGGTGTCAAGTAGTGTTTCAGTTGTCAGCTTTACCAGCTTTTGATTTACCTTACAGCATCTTTCGACGACGATGGCAAGCGATCCAAGTGAAGAGCTCGGCAAACGCTGGCCACACAACAAGGTGACCACATTCACCATCGAGCACGACTGGATGGTTGGCCCGTTTCCGGGCCAACCCGAGCTGTTAGCAACAGGCAAAAACNCAGGCAAAAACAACTGGAAAGTGATCAGGTCGGCCATATTTGTACCAGTTGAAGGTGATCACAATCTGGCGTTTCAGATGGCACTCAAGCTCGACCGGCCTAGCGATGGCAAGGAGAAAGTCTTCTTTAGCTTGTCCTGTTATCCATTGAAAGAGATTGCCAGTGAAGTGTCCGTCTCTTTCGAACTGCAATTTGATGATGGCTCTAACGATTGGTGGTTTTCCAGTTGTAAGGCTTTGAATAAAAAACAAATTGCAAACTAATCCTTTCCTTATCTCCTCAGCCAAGTTTCACAACTTTACAAGTGTTGGTTATTCGAATTTCAGCATTTTAAGTAATTTTCATTTCGGTGATCGGACCACCTTGCACCAAATCGAGAAACTGACGGCTTCTATCAAACTTTC
>NW_016198638.1:0-2699 GCF_001687245.7 Rhagoletis zephyria | reverse complement strand
ATCTATCATTTTTCACTTTTTTAAGGTCGCATACCTGGAAGGCGTGGCGCCGTAACAGGACGTCCTGCAACGGTAGATATTGAAGTTGTGTTAGAGGAAGTGGAACTAGGTCCATCGACTTCAGTGAGAATGATGGAAAGACGGACGGGAATACCAAAAANATTTTGCCGTGAAATGTTGCGAATGCATGAATCAGACCCCAACTTTTTTAATAAAATAATTTGGAGCGATGAATCATCATGCAAACGTGATGGTTATTTTAATTTACATAACCTTCACAGTTGGCAGATAAACAATCCTCACGAAATCAGAGAAGACCGTTCGCAGTCCCGGTACAAAATAAATTTGTGGTGCGGTATTTTTAATTGTCAGATATTGGGAGCTGTGGAACTGCCGCCAATGTTCAACTCTCACAGTTATTTAGAGAGAGAAACTTATCCTCGCCGATGGATTGGACGATACGGGCCAATCACGTGGCCTGCTCGAGCGCCAGACCTGAATCCATTAGGTTTTTTCTACTGGGGCTGTCTTAAGGAAACAATTTATTCAAAAACAATTCAAAACGAAGAGCATTTGCGGGAGCAAATAAATGGAACTGCTGCTGAGATAGCCCAATTGAGTTTAATATCTCCAAAAGCGTCTTTTCTTAAAAGGTGTCGAGCTTGTATTAGAGTAGACGGTCGCCAATTTGAGCATATTTTATCAATAAATTAATAAATTTTTCTTCAAACAACTCATGTATATTTTATTTCACGTGAACCCATCCTTCACAAAAATATTGATAGATATAGCCCTTGTTATAGACCCTAGTCCGAATTCTGGTAAGTAACACAAAGTAATGTCAGGAGCAAGTAATAATATACCTTTGTACTATTTAGCATGTCATTGGTCGGTAACAAGACCTACTTAAATTTAAATCTATTAAATTCATTCTAGCGTGTCTCAGTCCTTTACTCACAAAAGCGGCTATGACTTTTTTTATGTAATGTAAAGTTAAAGCTCAGTACATTTTTTTTCACCAGAGATAGCAGGGCTACAAACCGTTTTTGAACCGAACCGGTCTTTGAACCGAACCGTCGCTTTTTTCGAAACCGAACCGTTTTTATTTTTAAATGCCAAAATCGAACCGAAACCCATCCCAAAAAAATGGTTCGGTTCGGTTCAAAATGAAAATCCACTACAGCATTTTTCAAGTTTTGTAATACACAAATTTGTTCAAAAATGCAACCGGTATAGTAAAACTGCAAATTTTTTTTTGTGTAATGGCAACTCCGCGAATTGTAACTTCGTCCATATAAAGAATGCTTTATTTTTTTTCTTATATGAAAAAAATGCTTAACAACCCCAGCAAAAACAAAATTACAAAAACTTGTTTTATTTAGTTCTGATTAAAAAGTTTGGAGGTTTGATGCAACGTTGTTGCTTTTCAAATTTTTTTGCTGTTTTTCAAATTTTCATACAAAGTTTGAAATTTGAATTTATATGCTTTTTATTATATAACGAACTATACTTTTATAAAAAATTTGTGGACATTAAACCAACAAAAGAAAAATAGTCAAAAGCCGCACTCATATTATTTTGACCTATACCTATGGCCTACATAGTGTAAGCTCCAACCTACCGAAAATTAGGGTCTCAATATTAAGCCAAGATTTTGAGGATCAATTCAAAATTCTGATTATGCTGTTTTGTCTACCCGACTAGCTAGGCTCACCATTTGTCCAAACCCTAAAAAGTTTATTAAAATTTGTCTAATTTCGCCTTAATCGTGTGGATTTTAAATAATTTTTTTTGTTGAAGGTCTTATGCATTTGAAAGTTTAAAAAAAAATTAACAATTGTCAAAAATCGACTTAAAACTTAAAAATTTTTCCTAGTAATTATTAAAATGTTTCCAATTTCCAAAACAAAAGAAAAATAGGCAAAACTTGATAAAATGTAAAATACTAGGGGGTTGAAATTCGATTTTTTGCTTTTTTGAAAATAAACGCGAAATTCGACTTTTTATAGAAAAATTCGATTTTGTTCGAATTTTAGCACCCCAAAGTTCGATTTCGAAAATTCGCCATTTTGGAACTAAAATTCGATTAAACACGTATCTTGAAGCTTCGAATATCGAATTTACCCATCCCTACACTATATATGTGGATATGTGAATTTGATCTCAGTAACAAAGCCTTTAATATTCATATTATGGATTTGTCATATTTTTGTAATATTTGTATCCTTTAGCATAAAAAAATTTAACCATTCGTGAACCGGTTCTTGAACCGGTACAATCTTTGGAGTGGTTTTCAGCCCTGAGAGATAGTCAAAGTTGGGGAACAAAATATCAAAAAGTAAAAATCCCAAAGTAGTCCTAATTTTATAATGGTTCCTTATAATATTTTTACTACAGTGCATTTGAATATGGAAAAGCAAATATCTGGAAGTATTTTACGCAAAAAATTTATTATGTATAGCCTTGTTTGTAGATGCAGTTAAAGAAAATACATGAAAAGGCACGATTTTTCTTTAATTCAAAACAATTTAAATATTCCAAAAACGGTGACACTATCACCTGAAAATTTTTTGCTTATCAGGGAGCTCACCACCCCACCTGCCTGCTCCTCAAGTTTGGCAGGTTACTTCTGGGACACCCTATATATACAGGGCAATACTTAGTAAATTTTTTATGTAAAATACTTCCAGATAGTTACC
>NW_016198637.1:0-2699 GCF_001687245.7 Rhagoletis zephyria | reverse complement strand
AGAGTGGAAAATTTGGAACCGTATTGTAATGAAGTACAGTAAAAAATTTGGAATAGTAAAAATAATAAAACGCAAAGGTAATTTTGATCTTCACAAATAAATAAATGTGTAATTGTGCGTGTGGGAATGAGCGTGTGCAATTGCATGTAGTTGTTGTTGATGATGTTATTGTGTGACATTTCTAAAAAAAAATTTCTAAAAAAAAATACCCTAGGGGTATACTTTTAGTATGAGTGCGAGCATTAGCTCTGCTTTGGACATTACCTGCGGGGGCCAGGTTGCAATTTTTGGGATGTTCTGTGAATTTGAATGCTTTTTGTTTTATGATGTAAAGTAGGTTTTATGAAAATCTTATATATTTCCTTAAATAATTCTGGGTATGTTTACTGGCGCGCACATATACATACATACTTGCTGTTAAAGACTTATGTTATGCTTATGTTTATGTTTATATGACTGTATATGACAGGCAGCTCTCAATTAGGTAAGTCAGTTAAATTGGTTAATCAAATGTTAAATGATTTGGTTATGGAAATAAAATATTTTAAATGCATTTTAAAGGTTATTTATTGTTGTTTATGTGAATGATTTGTGCAAGAAAGCAATGGAGTACTTACCTCAGTGGCGGACGTGTCGGCTGATCATACACATTATCCTGCTCGATCTGTCGGAGGAAGAAGAAGTGGTTATAAGATACGTCAAATCAAAGGAAAAGAGAAAATATCCAATTAAAAATCACAATTAAACTGCCAAAATCGGTTTACAATTTTTCCGATCAAATTTAACTTTAGCTTTCGGTTTTTACTTTTTCGATCAAACGATATGATTCATTCAGTTAATAGTAAAAAAAATATTTTTAAAACAAGCTTTTGGGATTTCCAAATATCTCGACTCTTGCTCCACCTTACGGGAAAATGATAACACAAAGATGGCTCGAAGTCGAAAAGCTGCAATCACAATAGAGAGCCAACTGCATGGCTACTCGACTCTTGAGCAGAAATCGATATACATTTGTAAGTAGTGGGACCACATTTCGCTCTCACTGCGTACAGTCGCCGAAGAAAAAGTCTCCGATTTTAGTGAGCCCGAATGAGCAACTACAATGTGGAATGCCACGCCGCTCAAGTGAAATAGGATGACATCTGCAGGGCCACATTGTGATCGAGCATAACACGTGCTATCTGGGGGCCAATATAGGGAAGTGGAGAGTGAAGTGACACGTATTTTCCGAAATAAAAAGAAAGAGGCCGATGTTCAGAGAATATTAAGATTGTGGAGGGTGCATTTCTCCACTCTGCTCAATGGTACTGAAATCAGTAGAGAAAATTAAACTGAATTCTTTGTCGAGGACGTCGTGATGTACTGTCAGCCTTGAAATCCAACTAAACAATCAGTTGGCAATGGAGAAATAAAGTCCTTACTCGTCGTTTACAAACCATACTTTGTAAGCTTCTCAGCCTAGACAATGAAATCATCTATCTAATCGCAGTTCAAAGCTTTCGGAGTAAAGAGTTAACAGGCGTTGTCCATCCGTAGTATGCGTGCTTCTTTCTTCTGTTGTATGGAAGCAGATGCCCTACCTTTTTAAGTACCACGAAGGCAATATGGGCTGTTTAGGATATCGGTATGCCAAAGGATGCACACTTCCATGATTTATATAGGTTTGGAATGGCAGAAACTCAAACACAAACATGGAAACTCTTACCTCCGATTCCATTGCAACTCTTAGCTTTTGACTGAGTGGTCAAGAAATCTCAATACCGAGCGTTCTGATTAGTCCCCAGTAATGAATAAAAAATATGTCGGACCCATGTGAATCCATTACCTTCTTATAAGATCTGCTGTCTATATTTGCACGGATTTCCATAATGTAGTGGCTATTGGCGGTAGCTCTCAAGTAGAATGGTCACTGGGAGGATTGTAAGAATTCATTAAGGAAACACACCAGTATGATAAGCGTATTACCCTCCCGATAGTTGCTCCGATTCTAAGCATGTCTACTACAAGTTTTAAGGATTTTTTCCAGACACAAATTACTGTACCAATTATCAAAGGCAACAAGATAGAAACCATATTTTTCTTCCTTTCAATATCAATTGCAATAGTATGCAAGGGTGGCTCCAAATCATGTCCTCATAATTTTACCTAGTCCTTACAGAGTTAAGGACATTTCTAAAATATTATGCATTTCAGTGCTTTTCTGGAGAGTATAAGTTGGTTTGCGGCGCTGTGCGGTGGTGGGTGATTGGTACAAAAATATTTTGTACACTTTAAACTAATAGCCAGACAAATTTTAGCTGCGTCCGATTGCGTCCATTTCGTCAATCTTCCATAGACCGAACGCTTCAATACCGGCAGACCCCTATAAAAGTGGTAGGAAAAGGTAGTAAACGTATCTCGAGTTTGCCATTTGAACCACTTTCACTAAGGAAAGAAAAGGTATGAAGCCTGGTAAAAATTGGCAAACTGCCACGCCCACTACAATAGGGGGGTGGATATAGTAAATGTTATCCGATTCCAATGAAATTCGGTTTGTGACCTGGACTAAGCTAGGAAGACGTACATACATCTGAAATATAGGGAAAATCGGACAACTGCCACGACCACCAGCTGTTCGAATTTTGTATTCTAATGTGGCAAGGACTATTTAGTAACGAGTGTCCAAAATAGCAAATATATGGTGCCAGATCTACTTTTGC
>NW_016198636.1:0-2699 GCF_001687245.7 Rhagoletis zephyria | reverse complement strand
TCAAATACTAATGCATGAAAATCCTAACCTCAAAAAAATCACCCGCTACTAAATGTGTACATATGTACATACATACATATATTCAATGCATTAGCGTGGCACAAAAAAGTTTAAAATGTGAAACACCACACCCCACAGGAGTTTTCCTAAATGGAATAAAAACGCCCCGATTTTTATGGGTTCTCCCATTGCATTTTTTGGGTGCTTTGAGGAACCTATAAAAAAGAGTTAGTATTAAAAAAACGTGAAATAAACAACTGGGTATTATTATTGAAAGTCTCCCAAAGAGAAACGAAGTTTTTCGATTGAACAATATTCGACCCTGTTACGTAGATGTAATTTTTTCGTCAAAAAATAGCCCTCGTAAGTCCAACACCCGCTACAGTGGCCACAGTATTTTTGCGGGAAGGTGTTCCTCGCACAACTACTGTGGTCAGCGTAACCGGAGTTGGACTGATGACGGTTGTTTTGTTGACGAAAAATGACAATAATAGGGCCGACTGATTAAAAACCAAATTCGATACCATTTCTAGGAAAAAGTCTATCTTGTCCATATAAAATACATGGAAAATTTCATAGGATTTGATACAGTTCTAAATATCTTTTTTTTTTAACAAGAAAGTACGGGAATTTGTTTATTCCATTAAAAAAAAAATCTTAGGGGTGAGAGCTTAACATTTTAAACTTTTTCCCGCGCACGTATCTTTGGAACACCCTAATTTACATACAAACATTTCTGTTTTTTTTTTTAATTTTTCATTTCTCATCGGCATCGCTTCAGCGTTCCGCTTATCTAAATTACACGCTCACGTTGCTTTTACGGATTTTAACTGCCATTACCTCAAAACGTGTGGTAGCTACTATATTTTTATATTATATCCACGATATATATGAGTGCGGTAAGNATATGAGTGCGGTAAGGCGGTTTAATATGGCCGCTGCATCATCTCATATCCAATCGCCAATGAAAGTCTCAATTAAAGCGCTGCGGAATATCGCATCTTCGAATGCTGTTTTCTTCGGAAAAATTATGAATATTCGCCGCAGCAAATGAAGGCAATAAGTCCATTTATTGCTACTTTATCTTTCGTATATCAAGTATTGTAGTAGCTGTGTATGTGGATGTGTTTTAGTGAGTCATAAATTTGGAGTTAATCAATTCAATTGATTGAATTGACTTTATCGGTTGTCTCTCTTTTGTTTCGTCATTTTGTTCACATTTTTATATGTACGTAGGTATTTAAACGTTTTCGCTTTTTGTTTTTGTCTCGCGAGTGAATGATTATTTTTTGTTAAATTGTTTGCAGACAGAGGCAATTAAATTAGATAATAATAAGCTTTCACTTCACAAAAAGGAGGAAGCTTATCAATTCGTCGGAATATTTTTTTTTTTTTGTAATGTATGTTACCGTATAACTTTGGACCACGTTAACCGATTTCTATAATTCTTTTTTAAAGGAAAGGTAAGTTGGTTTAAATCCGATCATTGGATCATGAAGAGATTAACGATAATCTTAAATTTGTATATGCGAATTGAAGTCGTAAAAATTACTCGTTTTTGTTCATAATTTAAAATTTTTATTTTTTTTAACTTAAAAAGTCACTTTCAGTTAGAAAAAAAAAATCATTTACCAATCAGCAACCGGCAATTTGCAAAAAGGATTGTTATTTCTGCTCTCTGTTCGTTAAACCCAGCTCAGGCTGCCCTACAAAGGCAGTTCATCAGGAATAATTCAAACACAAACGGAACGAAATTCAGCCATTACCTGAGAAATTTTGTACCCAACAATAATTAAGCCATGCACTCCTTCAGATTTTGGCTACCAGGGTAATTAAAATCCTATCGTTTCTTCATATTAACAGCAGAGACGAGTAGACAGCACTTTTGCCCTCCGCGAATCTATATAAAATCTATAGAAAGCTTAAAAGGCTATGCCCGCTTTTTAACTTTCAGTTGTCACTAGTTTACAGCAGAGTATAAGCTCTCTCTGCCCATAACTGCTTTAGAAGCAAGTCCAATTTTTGAAGAATTTTTAGTACCCTTAAATTAATTGCCGCATAAGGTAGTTTATGGGCACGACAGTTAGTGCACTCAAGAGATCAAACCTCTCCTCGAAGAGACTAGTGCAACGCAGTGGGCGAAGCTCCAGATCTATTAGAGCCCCACACCCCGCACTGAAATGCCTTCTGATGCCGCCTAAGCACCACCTACATAGCGAGGCCTTAGTGAACTGCTTCCGAGAACATGATTTTGTGCTTAGCAGGCATATTACTGCTGACGAATCCACGAAGATCCACATATACAAAATTTTTGAAAAATGTTGGTTCAAATAAAATACTTCTCATGAACTTCGGCCTGTTGGCAGTAAATTCTTATGAAAATTTTGTACGACGGCTTCACTGGCGAAAATTATAAAAATGTGGCAGCCGTTAAAAAATGCATTTATGTGTACCTGTTTTTATTCTGACTACTGTAGTCCTGTATATGTAAATTAATAGAAAAGCATCAGCAAACTTTTCCGCTGTTAAACTAACAATTAAATTGTAAATGTATACCACACTGAAAAAATCACTTTAATGCAGAAAATATTTAAATTATTATTGTTTTAATTTTATGAAAAAGTGCGGAATATTTTAATACCACATAAAGAGGGTTCAGTTCAACGAGCACTTCAGCAATGATAATTCAACTCAACAAG
>NW_016198635.1:0-2699 GCF_001687245.7 Rhagoletis zephyria | reverse complement strand
TATTTCGAAATTGAAGGACGCTAATTTACTCAAAATTGATACACCTCAGTTCACTATCTAGCGGAAGGTTTCGGAAGGGTGAAAAAACATATATTTAATACATGCGCCGGGTATTTAATGTTCGGCTCCGCCCGAACTTAGACTTTCTTACTTGTTTTTACTAATTTTAATATTCAAACATTTAAAGCTATTTCAGCACTATGAGAAAAATTTTGTTTTCGCTTCCATTTTTCGTTGATAGCTCAGATAGCTGTCAGATAGTTCCTGAGCTTTTATTTGCGAAATGGTTATTCGAGAGAAAATTCCTTAGATTTTTTTCCATTTTGTTCTCTTAGAAATGTTCCCGAAATTATTTCGGTTATATAATTCGCGTTGAGAACTCGATAGTTTTGCTCTCATTCTCGTTCTTGTGAAAACCCTCCCGAATGTTTTGTTCTCATTTCGGTTTCTGTTTTTAAGCGTGCTTGGGAACAAAACCGCGAGAACGATTTTAATAAATATACCACGTTTTTATAAATGGACTAAAAAGTAGAAAATTATTTTTTCTATGCTCGTAGAATATTTTTCAATAAGTTTTGATTTTAAAATTTAAATAATTTATAGTAATTATAAAAAATTTATGACATTTAAAATGAAAAACGTGTGGCCCAGTATGACTCTGGTATACCAATAGGCAAAAAATTCTCAAGGTAGTGAAATTATTTTATTAAAGTGACATAGAATTAACAGACGCACAACAACCAATACACCTGACTTATGAACCAAACGAGACGATTGCAAAGTCAACCTTCTGAAACTCAACCGAGTTGCATAAAAAGTTCTTACCAATGGGGGTGTTGCGCATATCGTGCTAATTCGTTTACCACTAGCTAGGGCGCGGTAAATTTTTCAGATGTTAAATCCGCAATTTAAATTTCAAAGTTGTATAAAAACGCTTTGTAGTGGGGAACGGCAGAGTAAGCGCTCCTTTACTGGTGTAAAGTAAAATTACAATTTTCAACTTAGAATAATGTCACCACATAGCTATAAATTATCTCGGTCTCTTGCGTAATATCAATCACGTTATATCACACATTCCCCCCACAAGTTTTCCCAATATGTATTCCCCCAAAAAAAAAATAAGTAGAAAAGGTAATACTTAACTGATATCAAAATTCCTATTTCCCCACAACGATTTTGCATTTGCACACTATAGAGTAATAATTTTACCAACTAAATATAGTACAATTTTTTACGCCTCCCTGAAGCCATTTAATCATGTTGAGTGTACTAAATACATATATATGTTTGAGTATGAGAGTGCTCCGTTTTTCTTCAGAGACATTTACAAAATATATTACGTGAAAGGCAGTCAAGAGTGAAAGGATGAAAAAGCAGTATCCTTGCTACGGAAATTACTTCATCAAGTGCGCTCAGTGTGGCGGTATAAAAAATTAACTCCGCGAAGCGAAATACGAAACGGCCAACTACAAAATAATGAAGTAGTTACTCTACATATGTATGTATGTATTTCGCACAGCTGCTGGCTTGTAAAAAGATTTGCAATAAATAGAGCGAGCCGCAGCAAAGTTCTTCTTAGTAGCAACGGCAGCCAAATGGGAAAACGGAAATAATCAGTGCAATTTATTGAAACCCTGTGATGGTTGCAGCTGAAAGAGCAGCAGAAGCAGCGGCAACTAGTCGTCTTTGGTTGACGGTGGCGTTAGCGGTGAGCGCAAGAATGTTGCAGTTACGCATGCAGCTGTATGTGTTTGTCATTACATACTTGAATGTATTTGTGTATAAACCGTTGGAAACCAAGTTAAGAAAAAAGTGATGACTCTGTGGAAAAATCAAATTTTGGTCAATAGAGAAATGGAAATTAAAAGGATAGTTTTTAATTGGAAACTAGGTCGATTTCTTTTAAAAAATTTGGCTTTTTCTTACACCTTACACAGTCGTTCCTATTTTGAAAATACTTATCAAGATCATTGCCATTTTAATCTATAACGCTGAGAGTGGCTGGTTGTACTAGCTGTTTACCTTCTACACGAGCCCATAGTCCATTTTTCTAAGGTTCGCATATACTGTTCCTGGATGTATTAGTCAACTACGTTTAAGATTTGAAAGGTTGGTATTAGAAATAATATAGGAATTCATTTTTAGTTTGGAGTAACCTAACCTACAGTTTTATGCCGACTCCGAACGGCGATTGTATTTTTTATGAGAAGCTATTTTTCATGGCGACCGCTATGGGATTTTTTTTTAATTTTGCGTTTTTTGATGTTTGTCGGAAACCGGCAGGAACCCAGGCCCTGCGGAATGGTAGCGCGCACTTCTACCCACCGAATGCAAACTTTAAGCTGCAAATTTAGAGTTAGTGCATTTCTTTTTATTTCTTTTTGATGCCTTTTGTTTGCTGGGTTGTATGAAGAAAATAAGCAAACTTCTGTTCTTGGTTTTTGCGGCATCGCAGCTGCCACAGTATTGGAGTAGTTTAGGTTTCAATGGCTTGCGTTTTATTTTGCGGGAATCGTTAAAAGAAACTAATACTTTTTCCCCGTTTTGANCTTTGGAAGAGCCGCACTTTTTAACTCAAGTAGAGATAATTAATTTACTTGTGAATAATGCAATTAATTGCGGATGTATGTATTCCAACTGTACAGCTTAGTGTTTATATGCTTATGCGGATAATACATACTTACATATGTAGGTGATGA
>NW_016198634.1:0-2699 GCF_001687245.7 Rhagoletis zephyria | reverse complement strand
TTTTTTTAACTGAATTTTGGCTTTCCTGTGTCATGCGCAAACAACATCCAAAACATGGGTTTTTTCTTATCAGTTCTAAATCTTTAACGGTAGCTCTTAATTTTTTCATTTTTTGGATTCTGGCAGATTAGACATTTAGCTTTATGTTTGCCACATGAATTTATTTTTAAGTGACTATGCAATAAAAAAATTTTATATTTGAAAACTGTCATTTTTTTAGTTTTGATCAGATAAAAGATCGATTATCTCAAGATCGACCCGACAAATATTTTTTTGGTTTGCAGATTTAGATTCAGCGTACCTAAATTAGCAAAACCCCATTAATTTTGTTCTTGTTACCCAGACATAGTCGTCTTGTGTAATTTATTTGTTAAAAAATTAAAATTTTTTAAAATACTTTGTTAAAATATGATTTTGTTATAAAACCTTTATACAACTAAACTGTTTTAAAAAAATTCTAACAATTTCTAAAGATAAACTGCTAAAACTGTAATTAATTTTAATTAATAACAAAATTAAGGCTATTGACTTTCTCATTTTCACCTCAATACTTTTTTCAATTGTTTCATTTTCTCCTTCTTCACTCATTCATATGTTCAAATGTCACGAGAATTTCGCATTCATTGCCAATTGGAGATGGCCTGTCAAATTGGACTGACTTTGCGGGTTTTGTTCGTTTTGGTAGTAGCTTTCAGCTGATTGAAAGGCCGTGCTTGGGTGTTGCTAGGATAGCGCGTCAAAGCTGAGCTGACCTATTAATAATTGCCTTCCATTTTTTGGTCTCTGATAAAGTGCAACCATTTTGCGCTGGTACTCGTACATTTGCCTGAATAAATGAATGGTGCTGGGGCTGGTGGATATGTTACCAAAAAGAAGTGGACAATTTTATGCGCTACTTGGTGTGGGCAGTATGAGCAAAAAAGAGGAGATTGCTTTGTAGAAGGGGGAAATTCTGCTGGTCAGTGGTTATGAGTTGTAGCAGGATGGCAGTTTTTTAGCTCTAAAAGGTCATTGACTCAGCAACAGAAAAGAATTGACTGGTTGGTGAAACTGCACCATCATCACTGTGTTGAATCGAATGGATTTTTACGCCGGATTATGATAGAGAAGTTGAGCGGAAATCTTCACTAATCGCTGATAAACTGACCAACTGATAGCAATTTGTTTAGAAAATTAGAGTGTTTTGAGTACTTAAAATTTATAACGTTTTATTTAAGATTCAGTTTGTCTCACTTTTTTCATCAAACCCAAACAAAACTTTAATTTCCTTTCCATCCATTACATTACATTTAGACAAAAGTACTAAATTTGTATTTTTGTTTTCATTTACTAATATTCAGTTGCCAATTAAATGATGAAAGGCTACTAATACAACTGCAAAAGCAAAGAAAAATGGAAAAGTAAAAGAAATTATAAATCTAATTAATAATAGCCAGTCAGATTGAAAAGCTTATTAATGGGCATCGGGGCGCTAATTGACGAGGCAGCTGAATTGGGTCTGAAGTGAAAATGAATGAGGAAAAATGGACGCAAAATAGTAAACACTAACAACAACAACAACAACAACTGCAACTGGAAGAATGGCAGAACTCCAACTCGTGCTTGACATCTGCGAAATTTCTCAGATCAAACAATAAATCAGATTTCTAATATATTAAGTCTATACTAAGTGGCCATTATTTTAAATGAACTTTTGCATTTAATACCATAACCAGCACTACTTCTTTTTTGATTGAGTTAGTTTTTCCTTTTCTGCACTGCATTCAAGTCATCAGTCAGTCGTCAGTGTTTGTGACGCAAGCACTGAAGCACTGGTGGGTACTTCATTGCAAATTTGTGTCACTGAATATCATTCACATCAGTCACTGGTTATGGTGGTGGTGGTGAGTCATAGTACTGAAGAATGCTCTGATCTGTGCACACAACTGTCCTAACTGGCAAAAAATGGAAATGGAGTAGCCATTTGCTGTCATCTCTCCACTCTTCTTTTGCTAATAAACTCTGCTGCTGCTGGTTGTGCAAATTGTTAGTGCCCTCTCTTTCTCTCTCTTTCTCTTTCTCTCTTTTTCCAATTGGCCTCTATCAACTTGATGACTCTGGAGTTCTACTCATGTTTGCTTTCCATTCTTTCTATCACTAACTAATTAGCATTTATCTGCCTAAAATAGCGCCAATTGCTACATGCACACCAGAACGTCAAGTGGTGGGCGCATTTAGATAGACGATCAGCGCCGGAGAGCGAGTGAGATTTGCTCCGCCAATTTTTGTTTCAGCAGTCAACCCCCCCCTTTCTGCACTAGTCGATTGATTGTCGGCTTAATGAGCCATGACTGCAAAATGTTGTACAGTGAAAAGGGAAAGAGGGAGAAAGTGAAATGAGTGCTCCTCATCCAATGTATATAGTGACTTGTCGACAGATAGTAGTCAAAACACAAAACAGCAAAAAAGAAGAAAAGTGTATGATGATTTGAAAGAAAACAGCAGGCAGCAGGAAAGAAGAGCAAGAAAATGCGGCTGAATGAAATTGGCACAAATCGTCACAGATTGAATGGTGCACCATATTTAACGAGGCAGTGATAGAGAAAGAGAGTGAGAGTCATCAGACTGAATGGTCAAAGAGAGCCAGAGATTGTTGCTAAAAAAAGATTTGATTTATTTTCTACTGCAAAAATATCAATAATTATAACAGTAATTTAGAA
>NW_016198633.1:0-2699 GCF_001687245.7 Rhagoletis zephyria | reverse complement strand
TTTTATACTAAAAATGGTTTTACTGCTCGTTTTATTTCAAACAAACACAATGTTGTAGCGGAAAGGTATTCCAATTAATATGGCAGTCAAATGTAGAGTAAACTTGAAGTCAATTAGAAATTATGCTAATGGCAAAACTTTTTTACTTTTTGGTTTCGTTGCCCGGTGGCATTCAATTTTGAACCTAATTTTTCCTATTTAAGCATTTTGAATGAACGGCAGCTCTATACAAACCTTAAAACATCTTGTACTAATCATGGACTGCTTCTTAAATAGTCAAATGACAAACTATTGAATAGACTATAAAAACACTGAATGTTGCTTTATGTAATGAAATTTGGTACATCCAACTAAAATATCTAGCTTTTAGTTGGGTTAATATCAGGTAACCAATGTGGTCTATAAGACACAAAAGTAGTACGTGTGTCTGGTCCTTTGGAGAACACATTAATTATGCGTGACCACTTGCGTCATGATCAGAAACTGCGGCAGTACTTCTGTTCTTTCTCAAGGCAGCACATCTTAATCACGCTAACTGTGTTGCCACCATCAATTTCCACTTCTTATCTTGCGATTTCCCACTTGCCCACTCAGAGCGCCTGTACGTGTCTCTTGTTGGTAGCACTTGCGGCAATCGATCATTAGAATGTTAATTAGCAATTAAGTGGCGGTGTTTCCATGCTTTTGCATTGAGAATATTTACATTTTTGGCTTCTGTAGTGTTTTCTTGTGGTCACTGGCCAATCATTCAATTACTTTTACAGCGCCAGGTACAGTTGGTCAAACTGCATACTTTACAGAGCCAGAATTTCTAAACAATTGACTGTTGCACTTTTTTGCATGTTTGTTTTTCTGTATCTATTTTCAAACTGCCACGAGCAAGATCGCATTGCTTTTTATTTATTCAAACTTGATGCTTGCCAGTATTTGTGCAAGTTTTGGTGATAACTTTTTTGCTTTAGTTGTCGGCAGCAGCTTAGATAAATATAAGTGTCATATCAGCAAGTTGATATGAATCACAGTATTTTGAACATCACTTGGCATCGAAACAGAAATAATCCTCACTACGTCGTGCCATTGCAAGCACAGTTAAAGTCTTCTACTGTGTTTCCTGGGTTCGAATTGCACACTGCCAAACAACGATCAAAAAGTGGGCTTCAACTTCAAATCTCAGCTGCACACCTCTTTGCGCCATGTTTCCAGCCCGCAGATGGCGAGTGTTTACTTTGCACGCTACACTGTGTGCCGTAGTGCTGGCATGTCTTCCAATTGGATCGGTGATTTCATTGCCATCTGCAGTGCAGCAGAATGGCTCAACCGACTCGGCTCTAGTCACTGAAGTGCCAATCGTTACCAGCACCTCGCCAGCAGTAGCCAATGTCACCAGTTCCAGTGAGGAGGTCTCGATGGAAATGTCCACAGAGATTGTTAGCACCCCAACGACGCAATCATGTAAATAGCATGTCATCACTATTTGCTTTTCTCACCTCTAATTATTCAATGAATGCTCTGCCATAGATGACACCGTTACTATCAAATGTAAATCTCCTTCTGAGGTTTACTCCAATTGTTCCAACAGTTGTCCGGCAAGCTGTGAACACACGCAGAAGGAGCCCTGTCGCACCTTCTGCTGGAACGGCTGTGAATGTGCGCCTGGTTACGTGAAGAACCACCGGTGGCAGTGCATTCCCATTGATGAATGTCCAAGTAAGAGGAGGAATGTTTAAGCCTGTCTATCCTATTAACCAGTAATTGTATCACCAGAATGTGGGACTAATGAGCATTTTCGCAACTGTGGTGCTAATTGTGAGCCATCATGTGACACATACGAAAACGTACCGGTGTATTGCAGCAATCGAGCCAGCTGCAAAAGAGGCTGTTTTTGCGACTACGGTTATGTGCGAGACCTGAACAAAAACGGAACTTGCGTGCCCATTGCCCAGTGTCGTAAGTGTTCACTTTCAATCAGTGGCCCTCTATCTCTGACCAACAGTCAACTTAACGTTCATATTTTGACAGCTCAAAAGTGCGGAGCTAATGAGTACTGGGACGTAAACGGTGNAACTTGCGTGCCCATTGCCCAGTGTCGTAAGTGTTCACTTTCAATCAGTGGCCCTCTATCTCTGACCAACAGTCAACTTAACGTTCATATTTTGACAGCTCAAAAGTGCGGAGCTAATGAGTACTGGGACGTAAACGGTGAGCCGTGTATTCGCACTGCTCTAAACCCTCGCCCAAGGTGTCTGTTTGAGGCTGCCAAGGCCGCTTGTGTATGTAACACCGGCTTTCGTCGAAATGCAAACACCAAGCAATGTGAAGCACTGTCCCCAATCGGTAAGCGGAGCAACGGTGAAAGGAGTATTAAAAACACTTATTATCATTTTCATCAAAAGCTGACAAACTGGACATAAAGTGTAGCGGCAACGAGACGTATTCACACTGCGACTCAGAGTGTGCACGAAATTGCTTTGACGACCAAAAACGCCAAATGTGTCAAACAATATGCAATCGAGGCTGTTTTTGCAAAGAAGGGTATTTAAGAGAAAATTCCGGTCGTTGTGTGCTGCCTGGAGACTGTCAATATTGGAACAGCTACTCAACGCCCGTTTGGAGAGTTTGAAACATTTTAAACTGTAAAATTATGTGTTTATAAATAAATTATTGAAATAATCTTTTTTAATTGTAACTATTTGTTATTA
>NW_016198632.1:0-2699 GCF_001687245.7 Rhagoletis zephyria | reverse complement strand
AGCTCTGGTGCAAAGGGGTTTTTTATCCAAATGGATAGATATAGGCACACCTATAAGGGCTTTTACATAGCAACTCGTCCTAGACTTTCATAATGGACGAAAATGATTTAACTGGAAACCGAAAAAATATGAATTACTAAGTCGGGGATATTCTATCTTTTGGTTATATTACCGACTTCCGGTTTCGACCGAATAACAGTTTTTACGGGTCTTATTCTTCTTAATTGCCTCCATAAACGTTCATCGGTTCGGGACGACACCCAAAAACCGCGCCAATTGCATATCTCCTGTGCGAGTGTATGCCAATTGTATGTACGAGGACTGTTTTCAAAGTTCAGGGAATTTAGTTATAATTTTGTTAATTTTCGTCAATATTACAATGTAGTTTGTCAACATAATCTCCATTTAACTGAATACATTTATTCCAACTATAAACTAGTTTATTTAAGCCGTCCTCAATGAACTTTTCTGGTGTCTCTGTTTTACGTCAGTTAAAATTTCGATTCAAACACCCCGTAAGGTTTTTTTTTTTGAAATCTGGGAACATATGATAATCACTGGGCGCAAGATCCGGGGGAATAAGGTGGGTACAACCTTCGTTTTTCTTGCGGTGTGTGGTTTTGCATTATTCTGTTGCAATAACGGACGCTTATGCAATTTTCCAGGCTGGTTTTTAACAAGTGCCTGTCGCAGTGTTACGCTAAATAATTTCTGACGTTTTCACGCCTTCTTTCCACAAAATGAAAATTATTGCTCTTTGAGATATTGTTGCGTCTTCCATGGTTACAAAATCAGTGATATGAAAACACGTCTATTACAATCGAACACCTAAATCAGACTAAACAATATTGCACTAGATAGTTGCATAAGCATGTCAAGACGTCTGGCACCAATAACACTGCCTATAAGTTCTGCGTAATTTAATTTCAGCACTAATCCCAGAACTTTCGAAACATCCCTCGTACATCCCGAGCGGAGAGAGGTCATTTTGCACTTGATCCTTCCATTGTGTTCGTGAGTGCCCCTTCCTTCTGTTTCTTGTTATTAGGGTGTTCGATTATTCGCCTTTTAACAAAACCGATTTTCGAGTTATTCGAAAAATTGTAATTAGAAAAATGCCAGTTCTCAATTTTAAAATTAAGAAAACATCGGATAAACCGGTTTTGTTTTACATAGTTTTCATACAATGAAAATTCTTATGTCGGCATGAAGTCATGACCAAAAATTACAATAAAACGTATAACAGTACAGATAACTATTATTTAGAAAGAGCAAAGCAACATAAATCCAAAGGTTTTTTAGATCAAAATTAAAAAAATTAAAATCAGTAGAAATTCACGTTTGGTCTTATTTTAACTTTCTCAATACTTTATTTCACTTTTTCTTATTTTTTTTTTTTTGTTCTGAGTAAAAGCTCAGTTAGTCTAGACTTAACTTAATTTAACTTACCGTAAGAAATCATCAATGATTACTCAACACGTCAACTTAAGCCAAGAGCGGAAATATTTTGTTTTTGTATTTTCTTTTTCAGCTGTTTAACAGTTCGCCGCCTTAAATGCCACATCAAAAAAATTCATGCAAACGACAATGTTTGCTTTCATTTATTTTTAAGAAATACAAAAACGAGAGTCTGGCAAGCCTGATTCTCTCACCGCTCTCAATTTCCGTAAGACCGTAACTTAAGAACCTAAAATCTACAGGTTCTTAAGTTTCTTACGCTAAGTTAAGTTTTAACTAACCGCCAACACAGTTTCTCATATAACAGGTTGGCCGAAATATTTAGTTAAGTTACGTTACGGAAATTAAGTCTAGACTAACTGAGCTTTAATGCTATTGCCGACTCGCCGAGTGCTTAGATGTGCCTACTGCCACTCGGGTGGCTCAAGCAACATAAAAAAAGCGAGCGACAAAAGAACGCTCAACTCGGGTAAAATTTTCTTTTAGCAACTTAAGCAACCCAATTTATATGAGTAACTATGCGAGGTATTGGCGTAATATATATACCACTTAGTTCAAATATAAATCATGTATATAAAGAAATAAAAATTTCCCTCTCCACTTTCCCATTAACAATTCACAATAAAGCAGTTTTTACACTTAACAACACTACCCTTCAGGTATTATATATTTTTTCTTTCATTTTGGTACCCATATTATTATTTTACATTGCACCGAATTTTTTATAAGTAATAATATTAATTAATAGTAATTATCAATTAATAATATGTGTAACATTACACATCTTTAATTTTACACCTACCTCGTTTTTGAAAATCGAACGAACGATACAGATTTTATGACTTGGTGTTAAATATTTAACGCAAACTTCTCCGAAACCGATTAAGAACTTTCTCTTCAAAGAAATTTTACGAAAATTCGAAAATTTTCGAATTAAATCGAATTTGCACCACAAAATTTCGAATCGAATAAATGAATGGTTGAGCAATGTTCGATATTCGAAAAAAATCGAATTTCAATCCCCCACTACCCATCCCTATTACCAAAATGTTCCAACAAAAAATTTATTTTGGCCGAGACGAGTTTCGCCGGGTACGCTAGTATTGATTTATTTGTGTTTACAATTGGCTGTCGCACGGTGCAATATCGTTACCTGGAATGCAAAACGACGTAACTAATAAAAAATTCACTTTTTGATTGATATGATAGATTTCATTGAATTACAACTCCCCACATCGTTT
>NW_016198631.1:1488-2704 GCF_001687245.7 Rhagoletis zephyria | reverse complement strand
AAAGAGCAATTTCACTTCTCACGACTCATTGACGGCGGCGGTGGCGGCGAAAACAGTTGAGTTTATCCAGAGTTGATCAGTGTTGTAGAGCAGTAGTTTTGAACACTGCCAAACACACACACACACTAAAGATAGTGTTCGGTGATAAGAAGCAGCAGCAGCAGGGCGCCAGTCGCATTGTCCGCCACTGTGCCGGCACACACTATTGACCGAATGAAAGTGTGGCTCAAAAACGGCGGTGAAAAAAACATCAGAGGAGAGGGAAGTGTTTTGTTATGTGTGTGTTCTATGATTGTGTGTCTTTGAGAAGGAGGTGCACTGCACACTAGGAAGCTAAGCAGTGCGGAAAAATNAGCAGTGCGGAAAAATTGTCTGCACTGTTTTTTCCTCTGCACTTGTTCATTGTCGCTACCTGGCTTCTACTTTTTTATGCCGTTAGCTAGTGTTTTAGACTGCACAGCAGTGATTAGTGGCCGCTTTGTTTGCCGCTGTTTTCTTTCTTTTACCTGTAGTTGATTTCTATCATCAATTTATCATGCGGTCAAATCACACATGTGCTGCAGCGCTTTGACTTGATTCGATTTCAATTTTTTGCTTGCTGAATTTAGGCTAGCCACTGCTAAATTGAATGAATGAGCGAGTGAATGAATTAGCAAGTGCCCGCACCTCAAAGCCTTTAGCAGCAGCAGCAGCACATCGATCGAACTTACCGCCGGCAGAAAACGAAATAGATTGACTGGGCGTAGTTTTACTAGTAATACCCAGAGTCCACCACTACCACTTCCACTACCACTTCCACTACTACTGCGAAGCTGGGGTTTTGTCTTACTGATTTAATTACCAGTGCACACACACTGCACCACTTCTTCTTTTTCAGTGGAGTCTGCTGGACCATGCCAATTTTTACTCTGGCTAATTCAATTGTCTGTGTTTGTGTGGCCACTGGGCACACCACTGGGATGAATGTGGCTTTGCCGTTGTCGTCTTCACACTCAGTCTGCACTCATCGCTGCCACCACCACTCTCTCTTTCTAATCCCACTCGATTAGATGCTGCTGCTGGTGCTGCTCTGGTGTCTGTGCGCTCGTGATTGTGCGGCCAAAAAGAGAAAGTACTGTACAGTACTGAACTGAACTAGTGCCACAAACACACTCACATTGGACACTGGACACTGGGAATTAGTCGGCAAACTTGTAAAGTTAATTTGTGTGCTCTG
>NW_016198631.1:0-1478 GCF_001687245.7 Rhagoletis zephyria | reverse complement strand
TCAGGGCCGTCAGTTCTGTGTTTTTGTTTGCTTTCCAAACCTCTCTTTCTCAGCTGACCGGAATTCTCTTTTTTTCCTCAAAGGAGGATGATCAATTCACTGGAAACTTTGCATCTTTGAGCACACTGTGTAAGGGGGCACAGTCTGAGAAGCACTTCTACTTTTGTCTTCTGACACCGACACTCACTTGCCCTAATTTGATCAGCTGACTGACACTTGGTTTCAGTGTCTGTTTTTCCTGCTGCAGTGTGCACATCAGAATCAGAATCATTCTCGCCTACTAAATTGATTGCCGTTGATTGCTTGCCATTGAACGCAGTCAGAATACACAGTCAGTGCCGACAATGGTCGGTTCAGTTCTCTTTTCTTTTCCTTTCGAGTAGCAGCGAGTTAATTAATTGTGACATCTTTATCCGCTTGCTCAGTTGTTCAGGGCTATGTAGTTCTGCATTCTTGTACAAAGGGTTAGTTTTAGAGCAAAAGAAGGAAGGAGGGGGAGGAACTGGGCAATTTATTGCCTGAAAAAAAGAGTTTAAAGTTTAACTGCGATCATTTATTTAAATGCCAGACAGAAAGTGTGTTTAGCAGCAACACACGAGAACGCCAGAACTCTTGCCAACTTTTGGTGCGACAACTCTGCTGCCTGAGTTTCCGTGATTGTCGGTGCACATGTTATTCTTTTGTACTTTTTCTGCCCTTGCAAAAAAGCACGAGAAGAGACTGAAACTGCACTGAAACTCGATGATCGTTGTTCCTTTAACCAAAGTAGCAGGAAAAGCGAAGGAGGAGGAGGAGGAAGGGGCGGCAAAACTCGAGTCGAGTCGAATGATCCGAGACAACCGACAACAGCACCAGCAGCAGCAGCCAGTTACAAACATTTTCTTCTTTAATTAATCTCTCTGTTTGTTTGATTTAGAGACCCGAGCGGAGAGAGGGAGAAAAAGAAAAAGAGAATTAATCCGACTGTGTTCTTTTTCCTTCTGCACTGTTCCTTCAGTGTGTTGTGTGTGTGTGGGCACTGAATAAATTACCCTGTTCCAGTTTGGTCTGCTGGTGCCTGCCTATGCTGGGCACACACACCACATTTTCGGCGCGCTGATAATTTACGTGCTGTCGATTCTGCTGTTGATTTGCTGCTCAACGAACTCAGAGCTTGCTGGTTTGTTACTCTGGTTCACTTGCACTGCTGCTCAGTCAGTCATCTCATTTTACCTCCTCCTCCTCCTCCTCTTCCTCCTCTTTGCTTTGTGTTGCAAATGTTGTTGTCCTGTCGCCGCTTTTTGTTTCAGTGTCGGTGCTAACCTTTGCCTGCTACCTTGCTGCAATTTTTCTCTTTGTTTTTTCCTGGTGACTGCGCCTGGCCAGTGCCAGTGCCGCCAGTGCAAATGCGTCTGTCAATAATCAATTTGCCTCTTGCTTTCTCTTTTTTTCTCTCTCTCTGTTTACATTGAGCAAGCTCAGGCTGGAAGGGATAGATG
>NW_016198630.1:0-2700 GCF_001687245.7 Rhagoletis zephyria | reverse complement strand
GCTAGGAAATGAATCTGTAATAGCAAAAGTGAGGGCCTAACTACTGAATACTTTGATGAATTTTAACACGGCCGATGTCCTACGAAATTCATAGCTTACAAAATTGCAAACCTGGGAATATCATTTTATAAGTTGTTTGCATGTCTGACTCGCGTATGCAGGAATATGAATTGATCAGTTGAGCCTCTTCCTAGGAAGTTTAGAAATGAGCAACTCGAGTATGCAGGGGTATGAATCGATCAGTTGAGCGCTACACTGGTTCATATGAATTTAGTATTAAAATTTCTTGAAAAGGACAAGAACAAAAAATATTATTCTCTTACAACGAAATGACCTCGTTCCCTGCCCCGCGACCTATTACTAACTCGCTTACTTTTTTCAGAAGTGAAACTTTTTGCTAGTGGGTATGTATGTATATATGTATGTATGTACACTGCCCTGCAAAAGTTTGGACACACTTGAAAAAATCGTGCCTGTTTTGTATTCATCGTTTTAGTTATCGTTCTTAGACCCGCCATACCACCACACTGCCACCCCTAAACTTTCCTGGTGGCTTGACACTTTGAGGTGCGTGCCGTTCACTAGATTTTCCAATTCCAAAAATTTTGAATTTGGACTCATCGGTCCATATAACACCTGTTTCCATTATTTTATAGACCAATTTTTATGTTCTTTTGCCCATGTAAGTCGTTTTGCAGCGCAGTTTAAGTGTTGTGGATTTTCCTCCGATTACAAAATTTGCGATCTTAACCTCGAATAAATTTGGAATAGTGAATTTACTTCCAGAAGAATCAGACTTTTTTAGAGCTCAGGCTTCAAAAATGTATGTACATATATCGTTCATTCCGATGCGTATTTTTTTTTGTTATATGAAAATAGAAATTCACGCTAAGCGACCTCTAGATCTTAATATTAAGACCTGCGCCTTCGACAGTCGACTTTTTGCACTGTCCCGAAAATATTTCACAGATAATTTTTATTTTTTATTTTTATGAACCAGTTTAAAACTATGATGCGAATCTGTGCCGACCATAGTTTTAAATGATTTTACTGCAGCGATTTATTCAAACATTCACAGTTCTTCTTATCGTTGTGCCGAAATCGCAGACTGCCGCGTTTTGATAACGAAAAAGGTCATTAGATGGATTTTACAATATTAAAACAAAATTGAACATAAGAAAACGAAACATATTTGATGTAGAAAAGTTAAGATTCTTATTTTTTGTTGAAAAATATTTTTTGTTCGTCTATGAACTGGCAGTTTTTAAGGCGATAAAATCGGACAGATGTATGCGTATTTGCGTTTTCGAAGCAGTAACGTCTGTATAATCCAAAACGGTACGGATTCGTCCCGATAGAATCGCACAGGTGTGTGGATGCCTTAACTCCTATTCACGCGGGCGCAAAATGCGGGATGCGGAGCGAACTAGATCCAATCTGTCGAATTTAGGACTGGTGCAGAACTATAGAAAAATAATGCAGCGGGATGCAATCGACACTTCCTAGGAGAGCTCAATATTAAATTCGCCAGTTGAGAGCAAGAATGATAGAATACAAAATTGCGACAATCGAGCTGAGAGCAACCGGGCTTTACGTCAACAAATACCAGAATGAGAGTGCAAGACGAAGTCGACAAGGAAAAGAGCAAGCATCGAACAAAAGGCAGTATTGCCAAGTTTTGAATTTGAAAAAGCACCAAATTTTAATTGGTGTATTTTATGGACTTTATATGCATATATAATTTTATTGTATGGATGCCGATTCAAATTAATAAAAATCAATGTTTCTTGCACGACGGTCGATTTCTTCTGGCATGATTGAAGGTGCTGCCACATATTTTGTTGTCCCTTATCATTGTCACTGTGCCATGATTTTGTTTAAATTTTGTAAAGTTGCTTACCACACTTACGATTGCTATAAATTTTTCTTCCATTTTTTTAAGATTTTCAAATTTGGTGTCTTGAAACGTAAGACAAAAGCACCAAGCACCAAACTCAAAAATTTTCGGGTTTTGAATACCCACTAAATTTGGTGCGAAAAGCACCAGGTTGGCAACAGTGAATGTAAACAAAAGCATTGTGTGACGCTAGCGAATGGGTGAATGCTGTCAAATCGACGGAGAGGGTTAGCGCTCCGCAAATGGTGCCACCTTCATTTTCTGCATCGTGAGTTGACAGCATGCAAAAGAGATTTAATACGTTCTAGTCATGGTTGCGAATTCTGTAGTTCCTCACCAGTTCAGCACTAGTGGGTTTCTCCACAGGGTTCATTACTTCAGATTTTTTCCAATACTAATATCGCCATATGTAGCGCTTCCCAACAGCGCCACAAAAATGACGAATGAAGCGAAATGTCAGATGCACATGCCACACAGTAACACCAGNAAATTTGGTGTCTTGAAACGTAAAACAAAAGCACCAAGCACCAAACTCAAAAATTTTCGGGTTTTGAATACCAACTAAATTTGGCGCGAAAAGTACCAGGTTGGCAACAGTAAATGTAAACAAAAGCATTGTGTGACGCTAGCGAATGCTGTCAAATCGACGGAGAGGGTTAGCGCTCCGCAAATGGTGCCGCCTTCATTTTCTGCATCGTGAGTTGACAGCATGCAAAAGAGATTTAATACGTTCTAGTCATGGTTGCAAATTCTCTAGTTCCTCACCAGTTCAGCACTAGTGGGTTTCTCCACAGGGTTCATTA
>NW_016198629.1:0-2700 GCF_001687245.7 Rhagoletis zephyria | reverse complement strand
AAAAATATTTTGATATGGAAAGAACCGCTTTACACTGTCAAGGAAAAAATTGCCAAAACTCAATGCAATTTTTAGCAACTTCAATCTAGCACTTTGTTATACTAAAATTAATTTTTTGATGTGTATACATCTTTGGTTTCGGTAGGGGTAAAATTTGCGAAGCTGTAACGCATATCCCAGCACAAAATTTCGAAGGGCTTACCATGTGTATTTCAGCATAAAATTTTTATTTTCATTAGAAGCACCCTGTGTTTGCTTGCCAAATGGTTGCATACATTTAGGCATATGCATAGTAAGAGGAAATTCGCTTCAATTGATTATTACTTCCGATTATTTAAACTCCGCACATGCATACGGCTTTGTACCTATGTATGTACATAAATATGTATGGACTCATTTGTTGCAACTGGGCATGAATCACGTAACTTTGAAACGATAGTCGTTCAAACGATACTGACAAAACGATGTTGTCAAAACACTGATTTATGCATTTGTGTTGCGGTTACGTGTTAATAGCCGTCATCGATTCGCCACTTCGCTGCTTGCTATGTTTGAGTTCCGGTCGCTTAACGAAAAATTTTGCATGTGAAAGCAACAACAAAGTTATCTAGCACGGATAGACGATAGCGAGTTTGTATCGAACATAAATTTTTTTGCAACCTTGCGGAGTGCTGTCAGCGTTTCATTATATCACATCACGATGTAGCGAACAAATGTGGCACATTACAGAACTAGCTACTTGTGATTTGCCGATTTTGATACCTCTCAAGTAAATGTAAACAACGCCTCAGAAATTTTAGATGCACTGAAATTTGCTAATACTTTCACAAAAATCGCCGATTTTTAATATTTTCGCTATTAATTTTTTTTTATAAATCATATATTTTAAAATTTAACGTAATGAAACGTTTCCTGTCGAAAAATTTATTATTGAGAAAATTTACTATTTTACAATTTATTTTATCCTCCCATTCGGCTTCGTTTACCTTTACTTGAGAAATTTCATCGCCGCCGGGAATGCGGAATCTTGTATTATATCATTTATATCATTCTTGTTACCATATAGTGTTTAGTGTTGGACAATTTTTGCTCTTAAAATTAAGAAAATTAAGTCGAGCAAAAATAAAACTTCTCAAAAACGCGAATATGTGGTAGATTTAATACCTTGAGTGGTAGATGTGGTAAATGCTCAAAGAAGTGGCAGATCTACCACAATGTGGTAGAAGTCCGACCACTGCCCAAGGCACATTAAACAGGTAGTAGCAGCAGGGCTGCAGTTTTGTTTTTTTTATAATTATAAGCTTTTATTTAACTTGGTCATCCCGCGCAAATCGCGGAAATTTCCAATCGGTTTTAAACTGACTTCCCGACAAGTTAGAGACTTGAAATTTTCAGCATAGTTCCAATCACGATGACAATGCAATTTAAAATGTAAATGAATTCCCCATATGGTCCACGGGTCTTGATTCAAAGGCGGTCAAAAAATAGTAAGATTTATGGCTAACAGAGCGTAATTTGCCAAAGAACGTAAAACCNAACGAGACCTTAACTTATTTTATTTTATTAATTTTAGTGCAGTTTTGACAAAATTTTCTTGCTAAAAATTCGTTTGTTACACTACTTCATTTTATTCCTTTGATTGTACAGGTTAAATAAAAGCTTGTTTTTAAAAAATATTTTTTTTACATTATTTTTTTTTCTATTTCTATGCCTTGTTCACTGCCGAACTCTGCAGCATATACAGGGTGTCCCAGAAGTAACGTGCCAAACTTTAGGAGAAAGTAGGTGGGGGGTGAGCTCCCTGATAAACAAAAATTTTCAGGTAAAAGTGTCACCGTGTTTGAAATATTTACATTTTTCGAATTTAAAAAAATCGTGCCTTTTCATGTGTGTTTCTTTAACTGCAACTACAAACCAGGCAATACTTAGTAAATTTTTTATGTAAAACACTTCCAGATAGTTGCCTCTCCATACTCAAATGCAATGTAGTTAAAATATATTAAGGAACCATCATAAAATTAGGACTATTTCTGGATTTTTAACTTTTTGATATTTTCTTCCCCAACTTTGACTATCTCGGGTGAAAAAAATGTACTGAGCTATAACTTTACATTACATAAAAAAAATTGCTCATTTAATAGAGATTTCGGAAAGGTGCCACACTTACTCTTTTGAATAGAAAAGAAAAAGTTATAGCCGCTTTTGTGGGTAAAGGACTGAGACACGCTAGAATGTATTTAATAGATTTAAATTGAATTTGCTCTTGTTACCGTCAAATGACATGCTAAATAGTACAAAGGTACATAATTACTTGCTTCTGACATTATTTTATGTTACTTACCGGAATTCGGACTAGAGTCTATAACAAGGGCTATATCTATCAATATTTTGTGTGAAGGATGGGTTCACGTGAAATAAGATATACATGAGTTGTTTAAAGAAAAATTTATTCATTTATTGATAAAATATGCTCAAATTGGCGACTTTCTACTCTAATACAAGCTCGGCACCTTTTAAGAAAAGACGCTTTTAGAGATCTTAAACTCAATTGGGCTATCTCCGCAGCAGCTCCATTTATTTGTTCCCGCAAATGCTCTTCGTTTTGAATTGTTTTTGAATAAATTTTGTCCTTAAGACAGCCCCAGTAGAAAAAATCTAATGGATTCAGGTCTGGCGATCGAGCGGGCCACGTGATTGGCC
>NW_016198628.1:0-2700 GCF_001687245.7 Rhagoletis zephyria | reverse complement strand
GATATCCACTGAGTAGTTTGTACCTTCTCGTTCTTATATGTTCTCTGATATGGTATACAGCGCGCTGTAAACAAAAAACGCATGGGAATGAAACTGTGCAAAAGAACATATTGAATTAATACTCGTATGTGAAAAAAACAACGTGCAACAAACGTATGGAAAGGTGGAGGAGAGCATACATTCATTTGCATTATTTTTTTAAAAAGATGTTAGGAGAAGCGTCGCGTGTGTGGGATGCCTACAAGAATGTGCAACGCTGTACGTTTGGGTGAATACACTAAGTACACATGTAAATTTACACATACATACATACATATTTTGTTGCATGTACTCGTTGAGAATAAATTTGTCGCGGGTATGCAGGTGTACAGCTTATTTTTTTACCAAACAAATGTAAAATGTTGGTAATGAAAATTAAGGCTCACTATTTACATATGTAAATTAGAATTTTGCTTAAGAGTATAATAAGTTTGACTACCATTTAATATTCTTTTTTATACAAAAATGGAATACAAAAATTAATTCGCTAATATCTTAACCCCTTTGAATTTTTAAGTGCTCGGTTAATGCTGGCAGCTGAGGAACGAAACGCAACAGCTAAAAGCCGGTTTTTTCACATGGCCATGTTTCAATGAAGTGTTCTATTCTCACAACACTTCGCTTGGTTCCTCTTATTTTTCAAACCAAAAACGCCATTCATTTGAGTAATGGAGAAACGTGCGAAAAAAGCAGAACAAAATAGAAAACAAATTGCATTGTTTCATTTCGAAATTATGCACAGCAGCAGCACTGCATTTAAAACTGCAACAGCAACACCAACACCAATGCAATGTTCGAAAAATGCTGGCGCACCGGAATGCAATGTGCCATGGAACAAAACAAGTAAATAACATTGCCTGCGTCGTTGTGGTAGGCCATTGCTGCAATTAACAGAATGCACATGTTGCTAACAGCAGTTGGAGCAGCTGTAATATTCTAACAGGGTGTTTAGTAGCGCTGAGTGTTGCTAGTCGTCTGCAGGAAAATTTTATAATAAGGTAGTGGCTCTTACGGCGGCCCCATTGACTGCAGTCAACAACTTCTGGTCCCAGCGGTAATTTAACAAGATGCAAGCCCTACCGCGCGCTAATCATGCTTTTAGTAACAGTGAGTGCTGCCTACAGAGCGAAAATTCTATTAACCGCGCGCTGTTAAGCTCCATGAACTGTTAATATCTTTTTTCTTCAGAGGATTAAGACCTGGAAGCCCGAAATCCAGCAGTGTGAGACTTAAAGACCCTAAACCTCTTGCCGTATATGGACCGACCCGCGGCACCACTTCTTACTATTTCTGCGGCAGACAGTTTGAATGCTAAGCTCGGCGTTCGTTACTGTCCAGTTTATTCCCCCAATTTTTATTTTTATTAGGTAATTCAACTTGCTCAGTGCATATTTGTTGTGCATCGATAAACAGTTATGGCCTTATTCATAAAAAAAAGTAGCTTTATAAAAGACTTATAAATTGGAAAATGTATGAAAACGTCAATTTATAAAGCTCTTTAAACCTACTTTATTTTTTATGAATAAGGCCATTAGTTTCTAAGTCAAGCCGTGTCCTTATGTAGCCTTCTTAGGGCCGGTTTCTAACTACCTAACTGCAGGTAAAACATCGTTTTTTTAACTGCAGTTAGTGCAATCCAGATACTGAGAAACCGGCACTTAATGCGGCCAATTTTTATATACATAATCGGCCTTTTAATCTGGTCTGTTGAATTTAAAAATAAATAAAATGTAGTTGCTATTAATTTCGCCTATCGTTCATATCTACGGTTCCTTAGCTCACTCCACCTGCATCACCAGGGCAGATGGGTACTTCATTTTATTCAAGGCATTCTTATTCTTTATCAGGATAAGTACGGTATCTGGTGTGCCGACGCCGCCGAGATTTTCATTTGATTTTCTTCTCTGAGTATTCATCCGGAGGCATGTAATGAGCACGTCCTCTGCGCCTTTCATTTCTAAAGCCGGGAATTGTTTAGGTTAACGTTGGTTGTGATGGCTATCGTCATCCAAATTCCGCATAGAGTCACAATTAGGCCTAAGAGGGCCTGTTCTGTTGGCATTTACTTTATTCAGCTCAAAGCTGATTCCGACCTCTTAGGTAGACAGAACCAGTTAATCAATTTAGTGAAGCGCGTTTTACTATGCAGAATTTGGTTGAGCTTATGTGCGACAGACAGCAGAAGAATACTGGTAGAGAAACCGCCGTCGACGTATATGTCAAGCCAGTCCTGGACAGATGCAAAGAAAGTGTCCATCACTCGCCAGAAACTTCATTTCGTTTACGTGCATTCCCATAAGGCAGGGGCCGGTAGTTGCTTCCTGTCCTTATAACTAAAAGAACGGAGGATACTCCATCTGGTACAATGTATATTAGATGATCAGCAGACATAACTCTTTTGCGCCGCAATGCTTTAATTTGTCCTTCCTGCTATGGTTTTTGCCAAACCAGGTGAGAATGTGAACCCGAGGACCAGTTACGTTGCGAAATCGATGTCCCACCTTCCGACTATTACGAGTTATGAATAGCCATTTTGCGACTGAAAAAGAACAAATATGTCGGAGCTTGATGATCTAATAGGAGAGCTACTCAATAGCGTCGGTGGTGAGTAAACGGAATAGAGGTTTACGCCGACAGGCTTTGCGGCGGCGGCGTGGTCAA
>NW_016198627.1:0-2700 GCF_001687245.7 Rhagoletis zephyria | reverse complement strand
AGAAAAAGGGGAAGAATTCAATCACACTTCCTAAATGGTAGCGGAGTTCAACAAAAGGGCATGGATAATTGTGCATCGTGGTATTTAAATACAAAAACGAATTTGATTCAATTATTTAATTTAAAGAAGCTTATTTACATCAAATATAACCCCTGATTGTTATTAAAAATAAATTTTGCCAAGAATATACCAAAGATGCGTACGTCGGACGGCGCATAACTCAAGAATGGATGGTCCCCTTAGAGCTATTTTTTTATTGTTTGTCTGCCTTGTAAATTTATTGTGGAACCATTTACAATAGATAGATATGAAGAAGCTCATCAGCACCTGGGTTCGAACCCTGGTCAAAGCAACATCGCAAAATATATAGGTTTTTTCTTAACAGCGGTCGTCCCTCGGCAGGCAATGGCAAAACCTCCGAGTGTATTTCTGCCATGAAAAATAGCTTCTCATAAAAATACAATCGCCTTTCGGAGTCGGCGTAAAACTGTAGGTCCCCTTGTTTTGTGTGACAACATCGAGGCGCACGCCACAAGTCGGAGGAGAAACTCGGCCAAACACTAACATATGTGAGAGCCAATCTATTATTATTATTATAGATATGAAGAAGCTATTTGTTTGTGGAAAAAATATGGAGTTTTGATTAAAAAACGCCAAATAAAAACATATGGAGCTTACGATTCTTTCGCGATTATGGCTCGATTGCTTCGAATATGCTAATTCGAATTCTTTGATATTGCACTTTTAGTGTTCTGGGGAGATTATGCTGCCGTCAGAATATTAAATATAGGTTTATACAGTCGCGATTGGCGCTTCGTGCCGGATGACAGGAAGAATAAAAAGGACACGCAGCTACTGAACGACGGAGACAGGGAACATGATCTACCCGTCAAATGAGAAGTGCCGTAAGTGTGCAATTATATCGCGCCATTGACTAAACCGAGCTGTCGTGTTTTACGATTGGCCCTATGGACGCGGTTTGCTAATATTATATTGCGTCAAAGTCTCATTCGGAGACACCAGCAGTCGGATTCCAGCATTCGCTATCGCTAATTTTGATCGCTAAAGGTCTCCAAAAGAATAGCAGGCACAATGCAACGTTTAGTTACATGCCCCTCATACAGCCAGAGTTGCGTGATTACACTTTGCTTCTGCTACTTTTCCATATTGCGTACTTTTAGGCTCCGCGGCTGTTAATTTAGAGAATTTTAGCGATGGAAATACCTAAATATCTTCGTTGGCTCATTTACCAGAACCATTGCGCGCTTTACTTTACAACCCCTTGGCAGAATCAATAGGTCTCCACGAATATCGACTAAGACATTTCGGCATTTAAGGGAATTTCGCCTCTTTAGCCTGCATTGAATTTCTGTAATCCACCCATTTTGTCTTGATGTCGCCAGTGAATGAAGAACAAACATTTCTTCAAATTTAAAAAGTAAAATTTTCACTACTAAAAATTTAAAAATCTTCTTAAAACCTGCAAAGAAATTCAGAAAAAGAAATATCAATGTTTTTGTTTTTGGGAGTAGGGTGGGAGTGTCATTGATAAAATTAGAGCGAGAGAATGTTTTTCTTACAAAACCTTCCATTATTGAATCATGACCATGGTTTGAAACCTAATTTTTTATTTAAAGTGGCGTTTTTATTTTTTCTCTCTGACGGATTTATTTTGAAGGACTTTGTAATTTCAAAAATATGATTAATTCCAAAAATTTTTTAAAAATTCCTCGAAATTTAGAATGAGGATATGGGTAACAAATGCAATAGGAAATTTCTTTAGAATTTAAAAAAATTTAAATTTTTTGGATTCACCAGGTAATTTGTAAGCTGACAAAGTTAGAAGAACGAAATTCGAACAAATATTACGAAATTTCAAGGATAAAATTTTAAAATGACATTTTCAATATTTACCAAACCCTCTGCACTAGAACCTTGAATATGTTTAAATTCTACAGGATTTCCTCATTAATTGTATACCCATACTTCTTCTCTAAGTCCATTTCTTTGAATTTTTTAAATCATTTTTGAATTACTGACGTCAGAGAGAAAAACTAAAAACGCAATCTATATATATAAAACAACTAGAACCGGGTGCAATTAATTCTCCACTATTTAGCTGTGTAAGAAAGTAAAATAATTCCTTGTTTATGCCAATTCCACTTGTTCCCTTTGTTTAGATTTTTAATGTGTTTCTTTGTATCAAAGTTATTTTTTCGATGTATACATATGTATGTATGTATTTATGTTTGTATGTATGCTCACAACTATTGTACCTTTTTGTCTATTTGTCTAATTTGATTATTGCTCAGTAGTCGCGCGCTGATGATGGTTGATCAGCTGTCAACCGAAATGCATACATAACTGAATAAAAGACTAATTTGACGAAATAAATTAGCGTTTTAATTATACAAATATGAAAATAATTTAATGATGTTAGATTTTATTTCTGTGCCCATTTCGTTATAGCTCGTTATTTTTTAAGCGAGTTAAGGTATTTAGGCCGTNTATGTATGTATTTATGTTTGTATGTATGCTCACAACTATTGTACCTTTTTGTCTATTTGTCTAATTTGATTATTGCTCAGTAGTCGCGCGCTGATGATGGTTGATCAGCTGTCAACCGAAATGCATACATAACTGAATAAAAGACTAATTTGACGAAATAAATTAGCGTTTTAATTATACAAATATGAAAAT
>NW_016198626.1:0-2700 GCF_001687245.7 Rhagoletis zephyria | reverse complement strand
ACTTTAGTTAAAAGTGCGCCAACAAACTTTACTCGAGTGTGAGACAGCAGTTCTAGTGAATGCAGTTGAAAATTCTGATTGCCATTTGAAATTTACAGGAGCGAAAACAAAGATAAATGCGTACTTAGGGTAAATAAAAATAAATTTCGAAGAGTCAGTCAATTATGAAAAACTTGTTTGTGAAGTTAATGAGAAAATGAGTACTTATTCCGCATAAAATGGTACACGAAATTAAATATTTTTAATCTAATTGAGGTGCACTTTTCAGTTGAGCTGATTAGAAGTTATTAAATTCTTAGCCTGAACCAGAAGCTAGAGTTGCTTATTTTCAAGGTAAGATATTCTGTATTACTCCAACAATGGGGTTTTTCCGAAATCAGAGATAATCAGGTGTATTCTTGTTTTCGTAAGAAACGTTTTTTTTTATAGAAAATTATAGGAAAATTTCATGATTTTGACCGTATTCGAAAGAGACACAACTCAAAATTTGGCATTTTTGAAATTATGCGCTAAAAATGTACACAAAGTTTTTATTTACCTTTCAGCAAAATCTGGAGCAAATTTTTGTTATAATTTGATAAAAACAACGAAGGTAAAGTCTCCTTTGCCGATATGATTATTATGTGCATTTTCTGAAAAACGTGTAATTTTGAGTTGTGCCCCATTTGAAGACGGTGTGCGATATGTTTGTTGCTGTTTCACACTAAAGCCGCTGGACGTGAAATTTAGCACACAAATAATTTATGACGTGGATTAACATATAGATTATTTTTTTATAAGAGAGTTGCCACATTTTTCAAAAGTTAAATATAATTAAGTAATAGTTAAAAAAAAATATTACAACAATGCGGGTGTGGAACGAAAGTGACTGTAAAACGATTTATTTCGAAATAAATTTTGACGAGGGTTGCCATCTGGTTAAAATGTGAAAATCAATTTAATTAACAAGTTAAATGCAATATTCTTATCTGGTTATCAAACGATAGAGGTTTAAGAAACCTTTATTTCGATTATAATTTTTAGGAGGGTTGCCATCTGCTTAGAAATTCAAAATCAGTTTAATTAAGTTNTATAGTATGGGCGCCAAATGAGAGAGGTTTAAGAAAGGATTCGTTTGAAAGTATTTTAGACGAAGGTTGCCACCTGGTTGGAAATTTAAAATCAAAAGAAATGTTTATTACAAAATTAAATTTTTTTTTAAATGGTTGCAATCTGTTTTGAAATTTAAAATTAACTTCATTTACAAGTTGAATTAAACGCAAGTGGTTTAAGAGGGGTTTTGTTTTTAATATGGTTACCACCTGTTTAGAAATTCAAATTAAATTTTATTAAGTTAAATGAAATAGTTCAATATGGGTGTAAAACAAGAAGTGAAGTTCCTAAGCTTAATTTTTAAAATACTTTTGAAGATTTATTTTTTAAATTTTGTTGAAGGGGTATCACCAGTTTAATTCTGCCATATTTATACCAAATTACTTTGTATTAGTATACTATATATGTATATCTGTTTCGTTTATGTTGAACAACAACCAATTTAGCATTGATATGAAACTAAAATCATGTTCTTATATATAAAGTCTACATATCTACGAAAGATAGGTTTTTTTTAAATATCGAGCCCTAACCACCAAAAGGGTGTAAGCGACTTTTTTTTTTGAATTTTATTTTTATGCAGAAATGTTTCTAGTGCATCAAAATGCATTTCTGTATCAAAAATACTCGATATACTGAAATGACAGAATTAGTTAAAATTTGGCACAAACATACACCATGTTCTGAGATATAATTTTTTTTCTCACAACTCCCAGAAAAGGCAAATATCGAGAGGCATCAAAGGGATCAGCATAACTTTGTAACACTCGGTAAAACAGATTGAGGTACAGCTGTAATATTTGTCAGCATACCGTTCTCTAAAACTACTTCTCTTTATTATTAAACCTTGGCTGAAAATATCTCACAATGCAAATGTCATTCTCTTCTTATTCCTAAAAATTGGGATGCCAAATTTATCTCCATTGCGATTGTTATTTTGATCTCCGATCCACTGCCTACCCAATTTATCAAATGTCCTTTACTTTTTGTCATATCCAATGTACAAAATCGCACATCCGGAAATGAGAGTCATTGAACATGTTAATGAGATTTTCAAAAATAAATTTAATTTTAGAGACCTTAGCAAGGAAATGCCACACTTGTATTGATTTATTAAAAAGAAGTTTCACCTAACACATGTCCATACAATACTGGGCGCAAAACATATGTATGTGCTCATACATACTATAGTATTTGTGACATGTCGCTGGCTAATTTCCGCATTTGAAATGAGTTTGACTGAGTGGCTACGTGTCACGATTAACTGTAGCGTACAATTTCCGCAACGTAATCGAAAGAACTTCATTGTGTACGTACACGTTTAAGGACATACATACATATGTAACATTGAATGCGCAATTATTTGTAACGTTGCTCATTTCATGATGGAGATTGGACAGCCAGTGAGTTATTTTGGACCCTTAAGCACATTCACACATACATACATACGGGTCCGTATAATATTCTTCCGATTCGTTATGTTACAACATATTGAACTGCCAACTTCTTGAATGCTGGCTGGCATGTACATATGTATGTATAAGCACCTTATAAGCACTACCCAGTAGAACTTGGGAGCATCGTACTATTGCTCGGTGAGTACTCCCT
>NW_016198625.1:0-2700 GCF_001687245.7 Rhagoletis zephyria | reverse complement strand
TATAAAAATTTAGGAGTACGCTTAATTTTTTCATGATCCAATGATCGGAACTAAACCAGATTAGTATGGTGCCACCTCTTGGACACTACCTTTTTTTAATAAAAGGTGTAACTGTTACAGTCCCTGCTACAGACGAGTCGGTGAAAACACAGCAATCGTTCGTCCAAGTTCTGGGTATACAGAGAGTTTGAGTATTGGACGAGAAATGAGCTTCTGAAATTGCGAGTGACAGAAAATGTGCAAGTGCACATGTTACATATATTTAGGCATACATTTTATTCAATGCAAGAATTTACATTTAAACACACTTTTTGTTTGTTTGCTGAAGGTTCCCCGATACTTGTCACAGCTTGAAATTTTATCGACGAATTTTTAATGTTGCAGCTGTCATTTCTGTTGTAAAGTCTCATCGAAGTTTTATTCCATCAACAATTTCCTTCAACCAGATTCCGATATAATTTCGTATGTGTGCTGGTATTGAATGTAGATATGGATGTATCATGCAATTTTTTATCAACATTTTTTTCTCGTACACAATTTTTCGATTATACTGATGTATTGTGGCACGTTGCAAGCATCATTTGCTTTTTGTAGAATCATATTTGCGCGCTTTTATGGCCACTAGCGTGTATGTATGTGTGCATGTTCGCAAGTTTCCGATATATTAAAAGGCAATTGATTCCAGAGCTACACGTGATTGGAAATTATTCAGGCTGTAATTTAGTAATGTTAAAATACATTTATAAGGCCTTACGCCCAAATTCATAAAAATTAACGAAAGCTTTAAAGCTCAGTTATGCAAGACTTAGACTTGACTTGACTTGAAAATTGTATATCTGGCAAATGGGCAGCGCGTGTATAACAACTTCACTTAGAAACATGGAAAACTATAAATTTTTGATTTCTGATTTACACTTCTAAGTTCAAAGAGAGCCGTGAGAGAATCGTGTTGTCATTTCATTTTTTAATAAAATCCCTAGAAATATGCTACACAAATATAATTTTTTGTATAAATGTAATTCATCTGGCAATCGAAAAAAAAACTTTCAAATCAAGATAGAAAATAAAATAAAAACAATTACAATTTAATACGCTCAAATATATTTATTTAAATTTTAAATTTTATGAAATTTTGCTCCAAACAAATTCAACGTTTAAAATTTTGTGTGTATAAATACAAATGCCGAGGAAAAAAGTAAAAAAGAGAAAAAGATAGATGACAGGGAGGGTAATCGTAATCGTTTTCAAGTTTCTAAATAGGTAAGCCAAGTCAAGTCTAAGTCTTGCATAAGCCAGATTTTAAATGCTTTAAATTTGTATGACTGGAAGTAGGCTGCCATTTGAAATACTCGAATTGCGCTATACGCATAACCTAATTTTAGACTATAGAATTTCAAAATATTCGTAATTTATATTTCAAATTTTAAATTGATATAAATTCATTTCGACAAGACTTAAGAATTTTGACTATTTACAAAAAGAAAATATAAATGGTTCTGTAATCAACTATGAAGTTGAAAGCTTTGAGACATATTCATGGTCGAAATAACGTCGACTCTAAAGTTACTTGAAGCTTTTTTGAGAGATATTCCATTGAAAATTACGTCAAAAGTTGTAAATAACTTCATCTATACATATAATAAAATTGTAGCAGGCCGATGTCTGTACATTATAGATGATAAAGAAAAACTAATAAGGGGGCATTTTATTAGATCAACCGAAGTCAAATCAACCCATTTTAGAATTTTTGTCTGTCTGTATGTATGTTTGCACGCGCATCACTCGAAAACTAATACATGGAATTGAATGCAGTTTTCGCCGATGTATTGCTAGAAATCTAACTTAAAATATAGACAAAAACATGGGGAGTTGCCACCTGATTAAAAATTGAAGTTTTAGTAAATTGATAACATAAAGTAAATGTTGCAATATGGCTGCCAAAAGAAAGAGGTTTAAGAAAGCTTACAGCCAAAAATATTCACTGTTGAAGGTTGCCACCTATTTGAAAATTGTAATTCAATTTAATTGATAAAATAGATTGAATATTGCAATATAGGTATCAAATTGAAGAGGTTTAGGAAAGTTTACTGCCGAAAATATATTTGAGGGGGGTTGCCACCTGTTTCAAAAATAGTATCAAAGTAATTTGATAAAATTTGCAATACGGGTATCAAACAGCACAAAAATACTTTTAAGGGGCCGTGAATCACGCCGAGTATTTGCTAGTTTGGACTAAGTACGAATATGCCCCATTATTTTCAACTGGCTTTTTAGGCGCTGTGATATTAAAAAAGGAGCAATACTTTTTTTTAATACCAATACAAATATTACGTATGTATGTATGTACGTGCTTATGAAAAGTTATTATGTGCCTTCCCATGCATTTAGCCAACAGAGGTGTTGCACGTTTCACTGCACAACCAGCCCAGTGCACGTATAATGCAATTTGCTCTTGCCACAGGCGCATCAATGACATGTAGCAAACACATTTACATAAACAAACATACATGAACTTCGTTAAGCTGCCTACTGCCGGCACGTTGCATCATGTTGCAAGATAATAATCAAGCTATTTTCAGGCATACCGTTGCCACATTTACTTTATCGGCTTTGGAATCACAAGTCAGCAGTCAATTGCCGCGTCCCACCGTGCCAACTCTCCTCGTCGTCCGTGTTAACACCTGCACTCATAAATTATTT
>NW_016198624.1:0-2700 GCF_001687245.7 Rhagoletis zephyria | reverse complement strand
TTTGTATGTAAGCTTTAATAAGTGGAAAAATCCTAGAGTACTAACCGTCGATCTAGAGAACACCCAAAAAAGTGCTTCGATAGAACTCTTCATGCTGATTTCAACTATCACTGAATTAATAAGGTTATATGAAGTGGTAAGTTTCGTTTTGCTGTTAAAGTTGTAAACTCCGTAGTACTATCAGCGATTTTTAATGTAACTAAATTACGATATTGAAGATCTAACTTTTAAATGTAACCAATATAATGATTGGCATGGACAATGAAAGCATCTGATGAGGCGGCTCTTGGAGTTTTCGAGAGAAAGATTCTGCGAAAGATTTACGGACCTTTACGCGTTGGTGATGGCGAATATCGCAGACGATTTAACGATGAGCTGTATGAGCTTTACACCAGTATATCGCACACCGTCTTCAAAAGAGTAAATCCCTGCACCAGGAGAATGTGGACGGACACCCAAATGATCCTGACCTGCACAAGAAAATATATTTATTAATATTTGTACTTTCACATTTACTTGTAAGTAGCAACGGCTGCACTTGACCAAAGTAGTTCCGAGTGGACTGCGCCAGCCATACGTGGACGGACGCACAGGGATCCTAGCACGCAAAACTTACTTGCAACGGCTGCACTTGTTGTAAAACGCTACTTTTTGAATACAAATTATGTACAACTCCGATACTTTGCAAAGAAATGTATAAATTATTGTTTCAATTCAAAATATTTCCATTATTTTTGATTTTTGGCATAATTACTTGAATTTGCGCAATAAGAAAATGAATTTCTACGAAACAAACGATGAAAATATCGGCAGTGTCTTTATACGAATACAATATTTCTCCTTGTATTTTAGTAGTAGTTTCTGTAAATCAAAAAAGAAAGCAACACAGGCTAAGGCAGAATGCGGGAGCGAGACAACTGCCAGGTTATCCAACCTTGTATTATTGAATCATGCTTTGCTTCATTTCGGGGAATGCGAGGTAAAATGCTGCATCATAGTCAGCTGAAAAATAGAATGAATATCCAAAAATTCTTTTCCTACCGTTACTTTCTGTGGAAATTTGTCTGGCATAAAAATCATGTTTTGTTTTTTTCAATTTGCAGCGAAGTGGAAGTCAGTCAATGAAGTGAAGTACAAGAGTTAGGAAGTACCATTTTAAGTTTAATTAAATATGCATGTATGTACGTTACAGTGGTTCATAAAAACACTCTTTCTTGAAATTCATAAACGCTACATCAGAATATTGTTATTTGTGATAAAAAGAGACACGTATTTTTTTATTNATAAAAACACTCTTTCTGGAAATTCATAAACGCTACATCAGAATATTGTTATTTGTGATAAAAAGNGGCATAAAAATCATGTTTTGTTTTTTTCAATTTGCAGCGAAGTGGAAGTCAGTCAATGAAGTGAAGTACAAGAGTTAGGAAGTACCATTTTAAGTTTAATTAAATATGCATGTATGTACGTTACAGTGGTTCATAAAAACACTCTTTCTTGAAATTCATAAACGCTACATCAGAATATTGTTATTTGTGATAAAAAGAGACACGTATTTTTTTATTTTGAAAAAAGTTTTCTTAGAGGTCGCGCTGGTCGGTTTTTTATAAAGAGGCTGATCTTCTCAATTTTTTTATTTCCTTGACATGTTAAAATGCAGCTAAAAATGTGGTTTTTACATATAATTACTCTGGTATTATTGTGGAACTTTCCCTTAATTACACACCTGTCTTGGACAATTAGAATGGGTCTAGTTCCCGAAAATATGCTCTCGAAAAGACACTAGTAAAATTAAAACGTTGATACTGAACGATTTACGTATCTTCATGGGTTGGAACTTGTTACCAGGGGGTTCTGGGGCTTCTAATTAGGAATCTGAAATCAGTTTTTCGAAATTCGAAATGGCGGATCCAAAATGGCGGTCCATTTTTTAAAAAAAATTATTGAATTTGTTCGAAATCCGGCACTCGAGAGTTTTTGGGGTCGCCGATTACGAATCTGAAGTCAATTTTTTTTAATTCAAATTGCGGATCCAATATGGCGATCAAATAAAAAAAAAGTACTAAAATCAAAACGTTGATACTAAACGTTTTAACATTGTCAAGGGTTAAAACACGTTTCCAGGGGGTTTCTGGGGTGGCTGATTACGAATCTGATGTCAGATTTTCAAAATTCAAAATGGCGGTTAAGAGTTTCAAACAAATCCAATCATTTTTTTTAAGTTGGTCGCCATTTTGGATCCACCATTTTGAATTTAAAAAGATTGACTTCAGATTCGTAATCGTCGACCCCAGAAACCCCCTGGAAACGTGTTTTAACCCTTGAAAATGTTTAAAACTTTCAGTATCGACGTTTTAATTTTAGTACTTTTTTTTAATTTGATCGTCATATTGGATCCGCCATTTTGAATTTAAAAAAATTGACTTCAGATTCGTAATCGGCGACCCCAAAAACTCTCGAGTGCCGGGATTCGAACAAATCCAATCATTTTTTTTTTAAATGGACCGCCATTTTGGTTCCCCCTTTTTGAATTTCGAAAAACTAATTTCAGANTAAATAGACCGCCATTTTGGTTCCCCCTTTTTGAATTTCGAAAAACTAATTTCAGATTCCTAATTAGCAACCCCCTGGTAACAAGTTCCAACCCATGGCAATGCGTAAATCATTCAGTATCAACGTTTTAATTTTACTAGTCTCTTT
>NW_016198622.1:244-2700 GCF_001687245.7 Rhagoletis zephyria | reverse complement strand
ATAAATAGCGTCAAAAAAGAGCATTCATTTTGAACGAGACGTGGATAACGCTAACAGACGTAACCCAGGACTGAGTACATCCGACTGGAACGATCGTTCGATCCTAGTGCTCAAACCCCCTCCAGACGAAATACTTGACGGTGGTACCGGGGGATCGTTACATGGACAGTAGGAGGTTTAGTTCGGGTTAAAGTCCACACTGACGGTTGAAGGCTTTCAATGCTTCCTTCTCGTAAAAAAAACATACATGCGTTTATTTGTATCATATGATTGTCCCTAAATGGTTAGTATGTCAATTTTCTTCTTATTCCCATAACGGATCAGATTTTTGTTAGAAAGTGTATATGTCTACATATGTATGCGCGTCCTCGTTCGAGCACTCTGGACAACATGAGAAACCCATGTGCGAGATGTGGTAACCAATCCGGGTGGAGTCGTGGGTCACGGCAGTAGGGAGGGAGCTTCGGTGGGGCCACTCCGACTTATTCGGTTTAAAGGCTCACTGAAGTCTGCAGCGTTTGTTCACCAGTAGAAGCGGCTGCAAGCGGGTGTCTGTCTTGGAGCAGCGGTTCGCTATATAAACGTGTATTTGGTTGCGAAACCACCCCCGTCCCAGCAATGGGTTGTGCGCTGGGTTTGGGACCCGCCACGTAAAAACCCCTTTCAGCGAATAAGCGAACAATGCCACGGATGAGACCCCATTATTATGACGACCACGACAAATGTTTAGAAATGTCCGGACCCTTCATGGGGAAGGTGCCTCTGCCGGGCTGGTTGATGTCCTCATAAGAACAAAAGCTGACATCACTGCCATCCAAGAAATGCGTTGGACGGGGAAAGGCAAGCAATGCCTGAGGCCTTGCGACGTATACTATAGCTGGTATGTAAAGGAGCGCAAATTTGGTGTTCGATTTGTGGTGGGAGAAAGACTCCGTCGCCGAGTACTGTCGTCACCCTGATGGACGAGCTTCTAGCCATAATCCGCATCAAAGCGAGATTCTTCATCATCTCGCTCATGTGCGCCCATGCCCCGACGGAAGAGAATTATGGGGTCTCCAAGGATTTCTCGTCGGAAAATTCAGCCTAAATGACGAAACGTTCGACAACGGACTGAGGCTGATCGATTTCGCCGGGGCCCGAAGCATGGTAGTATGCAGTACTAGGTTTAAGCATTAAAATATACATCAAGCTACGTGGCTGTCTACGGATCGAAAAACGAGAAACCAAATCGATCATATTGTGATAGACGGAAGGCATGCTTCCATTGTTTTGGACGTATACTCTGAGACCCAAACATCGACTCAGACCACTAACTTGTTGCAGCCAAGATACGCACCCGCCTCTGTGCAGCAAAAAATGTGCGCCCGAATATGCAAGGAAAGATTAACGTCGAAAAGCTGCAATCACAACAGACAGCCAATGCATTCGCTACTCGACTCTCACACCTGCTCTCAGAGAGCACTCTTCAACAAACCGACNCTCTCAGAGAGCACTCTTCAACAAACCGACTTAAGCGAGCAGTGGAACCATATTTTCACTCATTAAGTACCGCCGCCGAAGAAGTAGTCGGATTTCAGTGAGTCCGAATAAACAACTGGTACGATGAGGAGTGTCAGGAAGCTGCAGAGAAAAAAGATGCCGCCTACATGGCCACGCTGAGATTGGGCGCAACGCGCGCTATGTGGTATTTTGCCAGCGAGTTAGGCGAATTACGGATGGTTTCAAGACCAGGCCGTACTCTTGTAAGAATAACAATGGCGACTTAGTTACCGATGTTCAGAACGTATTTAAATTATGTAGGGAACACTTTTCCACACTACTGCATGGAAAGTTGTGGAGAAGAAGAACCCGAGCCCCCATTCGATGATGACGGAGTTGATGTCCCTCCGCCTGAACATGACGAGATACGAATAGCAATAACGCGGCTGAAAAACAATAAAGCTGCTGGAGCTGACAGCCTATCAGCTGAGTTATTCAAGTACGGTGGCGAGGAGTTGATTAGGTGCATGCATCAACTCTTATGCAGAATATGGTCTGATGAACGCATGCCCGACGACTGGAAATTTAAGTGTCCTGCCATTCGCGCCAACCACCGCGGGATCAGCCTTCTAAGCATAGGCTACAAGGTCTTATCGAGCGTATTGTGTGAAAGACTGAAGCCCACCGTCAATGAACTGATTTGACCTTATCAGTATGGCTTTAGGCCTGGAAAATCCACCATAGACCAGGTGTTCACAATACGCCAAACCTTGGTAAAGATTCGCGAGAAAAGAACAGACACGCACCGCCTATTTGTCGACTTTAAAGCCGCTTTCGACAGCACTAAAATGAGTTGGCTACACGCCACTATGTATGAATTTGGCATTCCCGCCAAACTGATACGGCTGTGTAAAATGACGTTGAGCAATACCACCAGCTCCGTCAGAGTTGGGAAAGACCTCTCCGAGCCGTTCGCC
>NW_016198622.1:0-150 GCF_001687245.7 Rhagoletis zephyria | reverse complement strand
AGTCTGTTCTGCCTTTTCCAAGTTAGATAGGGAAGCAAAGCGAATGGGTCTGGTGGTAAACGAGGACAAGACGAAGTATCTTCTGTCATCAAACAACATCCCATATTGGCACCCACTTCACTGTTGACAGTTACAATTTCGAGAAAGTAG
>NW_016198621.1:0-2701 GCF_001687245.7 Rhagoletis zephyria | reverse complement strand
GCCGAAGTGCGCATATTTTTTAATGTTTTTAAAAATGAAATAAGATCAAAATTTGACATCTCATTTCCTAAATTTGATAGAACGGTTCAGATCTGATGACCTTCAAAAAAATTCAATCGCTTATTATATCTAAATACATATACATATAGTAAGATATAATTATTTAAAACTCTTTCGTTTGGCACTCATTTTTTTAATACTTCGCATAACTGGGTAAAAGTTATATAAATTTGACCTTTTAAATAGGTGGCAACTACATTAATACGTATTTTCGAACTAAAATCTTCTTAAATCTCTTCTATCATTATAATATATATTTCAAGTCACTGATGAATTAAATTGATTTTGATTTTTTAGGCACGTGGAAACCCTCCTAAGAAAAAGCCTTTTTAAAGCCTTTAAACTTATAAGTAAATAACTTGAATATTTTTAAACCCTCTTAAAACACCACAAAAATATTTTAAAAGTTTAAACTAACATTTTTTTATCTCTCTTTCGTTTGGCACCTATGCATTAATATTTGATACAACTTGTGTATATTTAAATGAAATTCCACTTTTCAATTTCGTGGCAACCCTCTTGAAAATATTTTCAAACTGAATCCTTCTTAAAACTCTATCATCTGACACCCATACAAATTTTAGTAACCTAATTTTTTTATTCACTTTCAATTTGATGTTTTAAACAGGTGGCAACCTTACTTCACGTAGTTACGAAATAAAGCCTTTTGAAAACCATTTCTTTTGATACCCATTTGAATTTAAATTTTAAAACGGGTGGCAACCCTTTTTATACACCACAAAAATAGTCTAAATGTTCAAATTAAATATCTCTCAACTTACTTTTTACTTGACAACCATATTTGAGTATTTCACACACCCAACTTCTGCATAATTTTATTACAATCGACTTTTCAAACAGGTGGCAACCCCCTTCAATATATTTCCAAAGTAAAACCTTCTTAAACCTCTCTCGTCCAACACCCATACTGTGATAAATATTTCGCTTGTCTAATTCTCTTAATTCAAATTGAATTTGATTTTTTAAACAGTTGGCAACCCTCCTTTATGTACTTAAAAAATAAAACCTTTCAAACTCATCTCGATTGATATTCTTATTGTACTAATTGATTTAAATTTGTAAATAATTATTTTTTATTTAAATATTATTTTTATTTTTATTTTTATATTGTTTTATTTTTTTAATAATTATTTTTTTAATATAACAAGCGCAATTTACAAAAACTTACGTTGATATTTTGAAGTTTTGTTGCTGACGGTCTCCCGCATTTTATTCCATAAGAAATTCATACTTATATGAAAAAAGTGCAAAAAAAAACTGCATACCCAAAAATTTCTAAAAATTTAAAATAAAAATTTGAAATTTTTATGAAAATTTGTTGAATTTTCCTAAGTTTTTCATAAAGTTTGGAATTTTGATTTAGACGGTTTTGGCTAAAGCATAGACGATATTTTTATATAAAAATAACACAAAAATTAAGCTCGAAAAACATTACGAATATTTTAAGAAAATTAACACGTGGTCATTTGTTCGCTTCACTGTATATGCACATTAGGGTGGTCCAAAAAAGAATGACCAAAAAGTTAAGTCGGAATCTTTATGCTCTCACCCCCTAGGGTTGTTCTATACTAAAAAATATATATATCACCGTTTTTTGATTTTGAAAAAAAAATATTTAGAGATCGCTCTAAGCGCACAAAGTGTCTTATGTATGTTATATGGGAAAAACAACTTTTCGTAAAAATGGTATCGAACACTTTCTTTCGTCCCAGAAGACTTTCAGTAATAACACCCAATTGTTTATTTAACAATATTTTTATAGTAACTATAATTTATAGATCCGCCAAAAGCCCCAATAAATGCAATGGGGGCACCAATAAAAAATCGTTAGTATTAAAAAATGGTTAAATAAACAATTGGGTATTATTATTGGAAGTCTCCTGAAGAGAAGCAGAGCTTTTTGATGGAAAAATGTTGATTTTTAAGAATTTGGTAGCATTTCTACGAAAAATTGTTCTTTTCCATATAAAATACAGGGAAAACTTCGAGCGCTTTAAGCGACCTCTAAATATTTTTTGATTTCAAAATCAATCCTAGGGGGTGAGAGCAATAAAATTCCGACTTTAATCTTTGTCTTTCATTTTTAGACCACCCTTAGACACATACTTAAAATTATTCTGGACTCGCCAACTTGTAAAACTGCATGCCAAAATTTTTCTAAGAAATCGAATTGAAAAATTGAAAATTTCACTGAAAATTTGTTGGTATTTCTTGAAATTTCCCGAGTTCTGTATGAAGTAAAATAAAAATTAAGGCGAAGTCGCATATTCGGTAATAGGTGGATTTCTCTACTGGGTATCTTCATGCATATTGGCGATCTCAACATACATACTTACATACATATGTATATGTAAAATAACCTCGACTGTCGCTACCGATTGCTCGTAATTGTAAAATGCAAGTATGCATGTGGTATGTATGTATGTATGTATTTACATTTAAGCAACATACATACATACATACAATATATACAATTTGCATGTGATTAACACCCGCCTGGGCTCAGTCGCCTCGACCTGTCGATCGCTTAGTCCTTCTGTCAATTCGTTTGTCCGCTGCCATGTCATTTCGTTTCAATTGAGATTTTTATGTCTATTTCACTTTATTTTGCATAATCTCT
>NW_016198620.1:0-2701 GCF_001687245.7 Rhagoletis zephyria | reverse complement strand
TTAGCATATCAAAGTGCAAGTTTCACTTAAAATTGCTGCTGATTTTTGACATTTTTTTGCCGAGGGTGTTGCGTATTTTCTTCCAAATAACGCATTAAAACACTCTTTTTTTATATGAAAGAAGGTATGTAACACCCTCAGCGAAAAAATTTCTAAAAAATCAAAACTGCAAAAACTGAAAATTGAAAAATTTTAAATTTCTTGCATTTTCCCCGAGTTCTGCATGAAATTTAAAAAAAAATATTCTTTTGGTTTTTGGTGTTGAATGAACTATATTTATATAAAACAAGTAATCATTAAGCAAAAACAAAATCGACTTCAATTCTCATGTAAAAATGTAAGATTATCGTTAATTATAATTAAACCAAATTAGTAAAGGACCACCTGTGAGGTAACATTTTTCCTTAAAAAAAAAAGAATTATAGAAATCAGTTAACGTGGTCCAAAATTATGCGGTAACATACATAAAAAAATAATAATAATAATAACAAAACGAGCTGATAACGTTCTCCTTTTATGAAGTCGGTTAATAATAAAACTAAATAAATAAAACTAAATTTGTTATGCAAAATATTTAAAGTCGCTAAAACTTATTTTTGACGCTCACTGTACATACATACAAATTGGTGAAGTAGCTAAATAAGTACTTACAACACAAAGTACCCGAGCACTTGAGGGAGTAACTTCGACAACTTGGACCGCAACTGTCAACACAACACAATGAGCATGGTAAAGTAAATGCATTGCATTGCGAGAAGGAAATGAGAAAAAGGGAATAAATAAAATCACTGAAAGGAAAGAAAATTGCCGACAAGTAACAGAAAGTTTTACGCTTGTAACTATTTTTTGTTGGTCGTTGTTGTTGTTGTTTGGGGGTTTTATTAAATCAAACTACAGGCCGATAGTAAATACGGCAACCATAGTGCCTAGTCGGTCCAGAAGTGTAGTATTCGCAGCGACTTTTTGAAAGAACAGGTTAAAACTACGTACATACATACATACCTACCTAAATATGTAAATGCAAGCCAATAAAGATGTTTACTCAAAGGAAAAGTGGATAAATAAAAGAAAATCAAAAGAAATATGAGCTATTTTTAATTTACAAAACCAGGATGCATGACGAAATTACTATCGGGCATTACCAAAGAATCTCAAAAAGGCTTATATAGTTAATTCTTCTGGCAAGCGATACAAAAGGTTAGCATTAAGTCTAAGGTCGATTTTTATATAGGAATCTTATTTTTGTAAAAACTTCGGATATCATTTTCTTATAGCACAAAAGTATCTAATCCACATTGGGCAGTACAAATGTGCATAAATAGCTTTGAGGCTGTCATTAATAAACCCCTCACTGGAATGCACATCCTGAGGGTAGGCAACCCGAGATTTTAAATGCGCAACGCAATAATTCCAGGATTATAAAACTCTATCTCTATCTATCTATTGCAGATCAAGCCTTCCGAAAAACAGGAATTTTAAATACTAAGTTCTAATTGACAGACGCCATAATACATATCAAAGTTGAAAGCGATCCAAGTCTGATATCACCTATAGCGAGTATAAAAGACCATAAGAAGAAAAGTAGTCAAAGCCATTAAAGTCACAATAACTAAAGTACTACGAGCACCAAATTAGCAAAGCGGTAAGTTCTTAAGGCAGTGTCAGACGATTTGGCTTTTGCCCAATATTTGGTGCAAATCGTATTCCAATCGTGTGAATACTTATGTAAATATTTTTCTTTATCCCTATCACGAAAAACAATTTGTTCAAATTTTTCAATAGAAGGGAAGTTATCGCAGAAAAATTAAATTTGGTGTGCTGCTTCAGAATATGTAATTAAGAAATACTCGAAGTTTCGGCAATATCGGTGCAAGGACATGACTACCTCCTATACATCCTTACTTTTAAAAGTTTAATTTTAGCAACAATAAACATAATAAAGCGAAAATTGGTAGCTGTTTGTGAAATTAAATAAGCGAGTGTTTTTACACGCATCCGTATCTGCGCTTAAAATTTGTTTGGAGCTCTAAGCGACAAACTTTATATGCGCTTATGAATAGTTGTTGATAAAATCAAAATTATTTGTTTTTAAAAGGAAATTGTCTATGCTTGTTTTTTCACACGTTAAACGTAGATGTATATGCATATAAAAAAAACGCCATGTAACTACTAAAACCTTACGTACCGTACTTGGCACGTAATACAGCCATATTGAATTAAATATGAGTTTCTAGTGATATTTAGCAGCTCCTTAAATGTTCTAACATTAACCGGGATCCCGCAGGATAAAACTCCTAATGTTATGCCAAAATAATCAATAAGACTTCTATCAATCCCCGTAATTTCATGTTGATTAGTTAGATATTTAAAAAAAATACTAACTTTCCAATTTCCGGCAGTAAATTTTAAATTTATTTCCTACTGATTGTTAGGTCTCTTAACGAAGTATTTAAATGAAAAATAAAAATTCGCCTACTTTTTATTTATACATATATGTTTTTCATTCAGTCAAAATTTTTAAAAATTTAGCGTTTTCGCCAAACAAAACTGTTATTACCTCAAATTTTTTTGGTATTGTTTGCCGCTATTTAATAAAAATTATACACTACATTAAAACTAGGTTAATTTTTTATGGTATTAAAAAAATAATACTGTTGGGTCAGATGCACATTATTTAGGTCATATCAACATTGTCTAACTT
>NW_016198619.1:0-2701 GCF_001687245.7 Rhagoletis zephyria | reverse complement strand
TCTACTTTCCCCTCTTACTATTCCATATTTACTTGGTTTTGACTATAATTATTATTAGATCCTTTCGTTTTTTTTCTAATTTAAGTACTTTCGGCAACGCTTCGAACCACAGGAACAGGGTATTTTCTCATCCTCAAAGGGAAATTTGTAGTCATAGGTTAGCTCTTCGCCTTGTACAATGCGTCGTAAAGCGAATATTATGATGTGTTTATGTCCGAGTATATCCACCACTTTCGAGTAGCAGTTGGGCTGAAAGAGATGAAATCAAAAGAAGTAATTAATATAAAGAATTTAATAAACCAGGCAACTCATGATAAGTTTTGCTACTTTTAATTATTAAGTGTTCGTTAAGTATTCTCTGGTAGTAAATTTCTCATAAACCAGCACTCAAACTAAATAGCAATTGCCTCTAGGCACCATTCAACGAGCAGGGACACGGAACCTCACGCAGAAGGCTTAAGGGCAATATGTCATTGTCTTCATGCCACATCCAACTACGAATCATTCCACACTGTAGGACTGAAGGTCAAGTGACGACGCTACATCATACCCAACACCACGTGGATGGAAGAGGTGGGCTTGTTGACCGGAATACCACCCTACTTCCTACACCACAGGCCAAGTTCACTAATTAATCCTAAGGATCACATACAGCATTAGAATATAACCAACCAATTGCCGAGTTATGCAGATGCGCCAAAGGCCATGGGAATAAAAGTGTTACCGGAGCAGTTGACAAATCAGCAGGACATCTAATCGATGAGCAAAAAACAAGAACCTGAACACAACACTCTGAAGGGGATGGGGGGCGAAGGCGAGGGATCACGTCATTGGTACATTTGCACAATTTTTATACCCGAGCGCCCTTGTGCACAAGGGTATTATAACTTTGTTCACATAATGTAACAGGAAAAACGATTCGAGATAGATATAGACAAATGTATGCATAAATCACCAGAATGAAAAAAGAAATCAAGAAAGAAATTAAGCGGTGAAGCGGTGTTTGTGCACACGATAACTCGAGTAAAAATTGAGATATCTTAACGAAACTTAGTATGTGCAGTTCTTTTCAGCGTAGGACGGATGGTATTAAAATGGGCAAAATCGGACGATAACCGCGCCTACCTCCCATACAATGGTAGTTGTCAGAAATACGAAAACTGCAATATTTTAGTAGCTACTGAAGCTTTTCGACTCAAAATTGATATTTACAATAATTTTTAGACGAAAAATAAGGATACATATTATAAGTTTTTGGAAAATGGGCGTAGCCACGCCCACTTATGATTATATGTTTTTATCTTGGGAACCGCTCCACCCATTTCTCGGAAACTTGGTACGGCTGTTGGTCTTGACAAAACATACCAAACGGTTGAAAATTTAAAAAATCGGATAGTAACCACGCCCACATCCCATATAATGGTAGTTTAACCCTTAAATGCACGATTTTTTTTTCTATCTGAAAAAAATTTATATGGAATCTACACCCATACGGTTTCAGAAAAGGGAAAAAACGCAAAATTTTTGTTTTTAAGATTCTGCAACACCATGCATTTATGCATGCAATTTTTTAGAGCAAATGTGTGTCTTATTGAAGCAAAACGAGACTCCACAATTTTCACAGCTTGTTAGTTGTAACCCGTACATCCAGCCATTTGTATCTTCCACGAGGGCTAATTTGAAGTAAGTCAATCCCCAACATTATCTGTCGGCAGAGCCTTTAGCAAAACATATTTGTACTGGTACTCGCTTTTTCTTTCTTTTGACCACACAATAATAATAGATTGGCGCTTACACATTCGTTAGTGCTTGGCCGAGCTTCTCCTTCAAATTGTGGGGTGCGCCTTGATGTTGCCACACAAAGGGGAGGAGGGATCTACAGTTTTACGCCGATGTTGTCACACAAAGGGGAGGGACCTACAGTTTTACGCCGACTCCGAACGGCGATTGTATTTTTATGAGAAGCTGTTTTTCATGGCAGAAATACATTCGGAGGTTTGCCATTGCCAGCCGAGGGGCGATCGCTGTTAAGAAAAATCCTTTTTTCTATATTTTTGCGATGTTGCTTTGACCAGTGATTGAACCCAGGTCCTGCGGAGTGTAAACGCGCACTGCTTACCACTTCACCACAGTGGTAGCCACAGCTTATGACCACATATCTGTCAGAAATGCTTGAAACATCGATATTTCGAAATTTAAGGACGCTAGCTTTACCAAATATTGATACTAATAACAATCCCTTGAAAAGAAATAACATTATTATGGAATTTTGCAGAATGGGCGTGATGCCGCCCACATATATCTATACAAATATATCTCATATCTAACTGAATATTCTATCGAAGATGTTTGAAACATACGTAAAACCATCCCCGTTTACCACGTAGCGGTAGTTTTCGGAAAGGTGAAAAAACTATTGAGTACTTGCACCAGGTATTTTATGTTCGGCTCCGCCCGAACTTATGGGTCGATTATCGATAGCAATCGAACTTCAGTTGCGATGCTAGTTGCCAAAACGATATTACAGATGGCAACTGGCAACCTCCAACAGACAACTGCAGTTGCTACAAAGTGTGTATACAGGCGACTACATTTTTGTGGTTGCTGGGAATGTTTTTGGAGCGTATTTAGAAGCGAAAATTGAAAAGTGTAATTTATTTTACTTTTTAATAATTTGAACGATATTAATATTTTGCAATGC
>NW_016198618.1:0-2701 GCF_001687245.7 Rhagoletis zephyria | reverse complement strand
TTTTTTTTTTGTGCTATGCCGAGTTTTAAATTAAATTTCCAAATGACAGCTAGAGGCGCTAATACATACCCATTCGCATAGACGTATAGGGCACATAATAGTACTACTAGGCATTACTATTTTAATATAGGCTAGCAGCTTTATTTTGCCTTATAACCTTTTTTTTATACTTTTTTAAACACTTTTTTGCGCCCAAACCAGCAAAAGACTAACCAATTTCGACTACTTGACTACCTGAATACCAAACTGCCTGACTGCCAATGCCACAACCGCCGCCACAGACCGTTCTCTTTTCACTCGTTGTCAGCCAGCCTTTGTGACCATTTAACTAGTTAGTCGCAGACCTGCGGATATGTTATCGTCCGTTGCTATCATTTGTTGACACTGCCTTTTTGTTACACTTCATCCATAGCATCTATACATAGATATATACATACATTTGATTATACAAATATTGTGATAGGGTTAAACATTGGCAAGGGTCAGGAGTGGAATTTTCAAAAAAAAAAATAAAATTATTTTTTGCTTGCTCATTAGGGTTGTCGAAAAATGCATGTGAAAAAGGTTAAGTCCAAATTGTATGCTCTCACCCCTAGAGTCATGTAAACCTCTGCTTGCTCTAATATATTCCTCTCTTTGATCGGATAGTCTCTTAGTACATACTCGTATATATAAAGACCTATTAATATAATCTACATCTCCTCGTTTCCTTTTTTACCTTTTTAATATTTTAGTATGCAAGTTACGCTTGCTTTCGTAGTTTTTGGCTTGAATTTGTACTTGAACAAAAACAAATTACTTTGTGTTTTACTTTACTCTAGGATTATTCTATGTGGCAAAAATATACCCTTTTTTTGTTCCGAAATCAAAAAATATTTAGAGGTCTCTCATATTTTTCCATATATTTTATGAGAAAAAAAATTTTCGTGAAATGGTATAGAATTCTTGAATATCAATATTTTTCGATGACAATATCCAAATTTTTTTATTTTTACCATTTTTTATTAATAAAGATTTTTTTGGGCTCCCTTTCGCGTTTTTTTTTGGGTTTTTGGTAGAACTATAAAAACGGTTTATATTGAAAAGGGTCAAATAAACAATTGGGTATTGTTATTGGAAGACTTCTGAAGATAAACATAGTTTTCCGATCGAAATATATTGATTTTCTGGTCCGCTATACAATTTCTACAAGAATTTTTTTTTTTTTTGTGTAAAATACATGGAAAACTTTGAGCGCTTTGAGCGACCTATAAATATTTTTTAATGTCAAATAAAAAACCGGGCTTTGTTTTTTTTCGGTATAGAGGGGTGAAAGCATTAAAATTCCGACTTCACTTTTTTTGGACCATCCTAATGCACACCCACACATACTACATATGTATTTGTTTCCACGCTTTTTCTATGCTTTTTCTGTGTTATTTTCAGCCTTTTTGCTTTCAGCGAATTCGGCAATTTGCACTATTAGGAATTCACTATGGTCCAATAAAAGCGTAGCGTGTAATAAACAAAATGCCTAAAGCAACAGTTTGGGATGAGTGTAAAATGGCAGTAAGAGATGTGTATTTATGGACTTATCGTAAGCCATCACTATTTAAGGGAAAGCGACATATTTTACTTTTAGGAATTTACAGACATGTATTTTTTCGTAAACTCCTATGCACACTTGATAGTAGTACGTTGAATAAGGAAATGGATTAGCAATAAGCGCTTACGGGGTGTACATATGTAGCTCAGTGGTTAGCGCTTCTGACTTTGGACATCGATGATGCGGGTTCGATCCCTGCTGAAAGTCTAGAAAAACAAATAAGTCTGATAAGAAAACGTAGTGATCTCCGAAATAGCTGCTATAACTTCTACCGCTTAAGCTTTGTTGTTTTTTTTTATTTTTCCTAACAAACAAAGCACAATAATACTATTGAAAAGAAAAGACTCATAGGTTTTATGAATTTATTCATTAATTTGCCATACAAAGAATCCAGTAAAAATCTTTATTTGTCTTATAAATTCCTTTTTTTTTTAAACGCCTGGCTTCTTAAGAAAAAGAAACAACTGTAACAATTCTTGTTTGCTTGTTTGTTTGTACTTAAAAATATTCTAATGTATTGCCGAAATGTAAGGAACACAAGGTTTTTTATGCCGCACAAAAAGAAACAACATCAAAGAAAAAATGTTGACGTTACCTTTCGAAATGCTGTTTCCATTTGTTTGTCCTCTCTACCAGAAGCACGGTTCGAAACTTTGTAATTTTGGTAATACTTTAATTTTACTTTACAGTGTAATTTTTCGTATAAGAGGCATTATTTTATAAGTCGAACGGATTTCGTATAATCCATATGTGAAATAAGCTAACACTTATTCGAGGAACTTTTTTTTTCTTTTATTTCTTCGGAAATATGATCTGTCAAAGTTCGGATTTTTTCGTCATTCTGACTAATCATGTACATAATTCTTCAAATCGTTATATCTCCGGTTCACCTCATCGTAAAGACTTCATCTTAGCGTCATTTTGAAGCTAAGGAAATGGGTATAATATTTGTATATATAAAATGCTCATGATTTTCTTGAAGCTGTACTTTTTTAAGTTTATGTAAATAGTGAAGACCCATATTTAAAAAATGGGTTTTTTTCAAGAACTATTTAAAAAGAAAAAGTTTTATGATGAGATGTTTTATTTTCTGAGAGTCGGCAATCTTTTGTAATT
>NW_016198617.1:698-2708 GCF_001687245.7 Rhagoletis zephyria | reverse complement strand
TGGGCTGGTACCAGCCCAACACGCCCATTGCCGGGCAGTACAACGTCGGAAAGGATGCGCCACTCTCTGCCGAGGTCATCGACCTGCACGAACTGGACATCTTCAACCGGTGGGACGAGTGGAAGGGCCTTCCCAAGTACGTGCCCGGTAACGGAGAACCGGACCGCTACTTCACCCCCGAAGAGTGGGCCAGGACACGGGAGTTTGGCATCGGTTGTGCAGCCTATCCCTATCAGCCGAGCAAGAAAAACCTCTTCTGGATAGTCGTCTTCTTTAAGCACCCTGGAAAGGAGGGCCCACCCAGCTACTGTACTGACACTGATGGTCTGGTAAGTATTTTAACTACTTTTAAATGCAGTTTTGAAGGTTAAGTTTCACAATTTGTCGTTTCTAGAAAATGTCCGTCACCGCCACTGTGACCGTCCCAGAGAAAGGTTGTCCACCGGAGATTCAGAAGGCCGCCGTGGAGGGCTTCCAAAGGCGACGCATCTGTCGGGGACTGCCGGAGATGGCCCATAATGAGAGCATCGCCGCTGAAGCCTCCAACTATGCGGCGGACATTAACATCAACGATGCGTACGCTCCTCGATACAAACCCTACGGGCAGTTCATCATCAGCAGCCGAGAGAAGCCGGAGAACTTTACCGACAGTGGAGCCGCAATTGAGATCAAGAACTTTGACATCTTCGAAAAGTTTGCCAGCTGGAAGGAGCGACCGTGGTTCACTGGGACGCTTCTCGGCAATCGCTACTTCACCCAGAGGGAGCTGGGGGACACCAAAGAGTTTGGCGTCGGATGCGCCAGTTTTGCTAGAGAAGGAAAGAACTACTTCTACCTTGTCGCCTTCTTCAAGTATCCAGGTCAAAACCTGTCAATTTTTGGAACACCACTTGTTTAAATGGTTGGATAGATAGATAACACTTTTTATTTAGCAAATACCCAGATGGCGGGTATAATTTGCGATATAATTTGAGATCATTAATTAGAATTGATCACAATAATAATAAAAATCCAATGTATATAAATCCATTAACAAAAAAAGCAAAAAGACCAAAAAGGTAACGACAGTGTTTGTGTGTTGAAGGTGCCTAGTGGAACTTTTTTACTGTTTCTGCTGTTGTTGCTGACAGATGACCTAGTGATGAAGTAGAGGTAGTGCTACAGTTTGTCCCTAAAGACACAACGTTATTCCTGATTACTATGGCAAAAAACGAATGCAGTGACCATCTTATCATGGCCGCTGCCCACTGTGGCCCCTTAAGCTGCTTCTCCATGTCCTCTTGTCGCTTGGTTTTATTTAGGCGTATCTTCTTTCTAATATTTTCCCGTTCCTTTTCAAANAAAGTATTTTCTCAAACGGCTTTTTGTATTTACATATTACTCCCTCGCTTTGATAAAAAATCAGCAGACAAATCTAGTACAATGGCATACTAATTGCAATTGGTTAATATTAAAAGAAACTGATGAATTAATTTTCAGTTAAAAACAAACACGCTTATCATTGCAAACAGTCAGCTTGTTGTCCACTGTAAATGTTGTCTGAATTGCGATCAATTCTTAATGATTAATGTTTTTACGTGACTAAATAATCAGCCTGCAAAAGGGTAAAAAAAGTACAAAGTAAATGCAAAAAAATTTCTTATTTAAACACATTTAAATTGTATTTTGCTAAAACGCAAACAACTGTTTGTTCATTTAGTTTTTCTAAAAATGAGCAGTTGAAACAAAAAATTTTGTTTTATTATTTTGCGGGTTGAAAAACTTGCCTTTCACTACACACTATGAAAAAGTGCCTCCTCACCCCTTTACTGCTGCTCACCTGTTATGCCCTACTTTTCAGCTTGGTTGTAAAGGGGAAAAAGGTGATTGCAGCAAATGACCGTTTTGGCGAAGCGTCTTCAGCTACTGACAATGAAGGAAAAGAGCCACTGCCTGCGTACTGCAAAGATAAAGAGCAGGTAAGCAATATATTAAAATGTCCTGCTTTAAAAGTGTACTCATCATCCTCAT
>NW_016198617.1:229-573 GCF_001687245.7 Rhagoletis zephyria | reverse complement strand
CGAAGCTCCTCGAGGGCATCAACCGTCGTCGGGCTTGCGACCGCATGGCCCCGCTCACCCTCTCCGCGAACCTTTCCACCGAGGCAACTACAGAGGCGCTGCGAATGCTTCCCAACGTCAAGGACTTCAAGCCGACCCGGCCCAAAGTGGGTCACTACTGGACCAGCTACTACAGCAAGGTCGACAGGAAGGTCAACGAGCGGCGCTTTAACCTGCTCGCCTACTGGGACGACAGCAACAAGGGGCGGCCCCAGCTAAAAGCCCACAACCGGTACTTCACCCGGCAGGAGTGGGCGGAGACAAAGGATATTGGCATCGGATGCGCAGGCCGCCTTGCCCTCAAC
>NW_016198617.1:0-219 GCF_001687245.7 Rhagoletis zephyria | reverse complement strand
ATGTCACCGACAAACCCGAGAATGAGCGCATTGACGGCTTGGACAGCGACGGAAAACTAACCGACGCTAAGCACCCGCCGCCCTACTGTGCCGATGAAAGCAAAGTAAAACTTTATGTTTTTTATTAAAGTTCGGTATTCAGTTAAAATTAACCGAAAGCAAAATTTGTATTTAGAAACTGCGAAGGATCAATTCGAACATCAGCGTCCCCCTCACCGC
>NW_016198616.1:0-2701 GCF_001687245.7 Rhagoletis zephyria | reverse complement strand
AGAAATTTGTGGACAAATTGCAGTGACGATTATTTGTTGCATAAATATTTACTATTTGAAATAGCGCAAGAAATTTGTGTCCCTACAATAGGTTTGCATGATTTAAAATTCGTTTTGAGTTAAGTCTCGCTATTTGGTAAGAAATCTAATTGATTTCTTTTCGTCGACCAAATATCAAATAAAATTTATTTGTTTTTAATATTTTTATTGAGCTTTGTACCACGGTTTTTTATTAGGGAAAATTAAAAAAGCAATAAAGTCTAAGCGGTAGAAGTTAAAGGAGCTATTTCGAAAGCTGAAGTCTAGAAAAAAGAAGTCTGATGAGGAGATGTGGTGATCTCCGAAATAGTGCTATAACTTCTACCGCTTAGACTTTGTTGCTTTTTCAATTTTTCCTAATAAACAATCGTGGTACAAAGCTCAATAAAAATATTAAAAATAAAATGTTAACAAGCCACAATAACATTGACAAATACATAGTTTAGGAAGAGCCTGCCTGAAACTATACAAAAAAGCAAATAAGCAAATGGATGTATAGAATTGACAACAACAACCACGCTGTCGAGTTTAAATAGCGGCAAATCAGCTGCACTTGATAGTAGTTGGTTGAATAAGGAAAATGAATTAGCAACAAGAGTTTACGGGATGTACATAGCTCAGTGGTTAACGCTTCTGACTTTGAACATCGAATTCGCAGGTTCGATCCCTGCTGAAGTCTAGAAAAAAAAAGTCTGATGAGGAGATGTGGTGATCTCCGAAATAGTGCTATAACTTCTACCGCTTAGACTTTGTTGCTTTTTCAATTTTTCCTAATAAAAAATTGTGGTACAAAGCTCAATAAAAATATAAAAAAAAAATATTAATAAGCCACAATAACATTGACAAATTTATTTGTGATTTGTTTCACTAACAAAAAATAAAAATATTTTCTCGAAAATCGTGCTTGCGTTAAATAAGAAAAGCATTTCTGGTGGGAAAATTATGGAAAAATTGATTTGCTTGAAAATAAAATATTTTTTTTTTTTGGTTGAAGAATACAATCACAAATAAATTTAAGTTTTTATTTTGTTCAATGAATCAAATCCCAAGTAAATTTTATTCATGTTATGATTCGTCGAACAATTATTAAATTTATATTGTTAAAGATTTTATAGAACTTTTAATTCAGAAATAAGTTGAATTTTTAGATTTGAGATTTGACAAATTAAAACTCACGCAACGCTGCCTAACTAAATGAAAAATTGTTATTGTAATCATTCTTGTAGGTGTTGACGTTATCACATGCATAAAATGTCTTTTTCGAAGAAATCAAAAGCACATAATGGAAAGCATGACAGTTTTAAAACACTCGGTCCAAAAGATAACACAGGATTCTATTATATTCCGTTTCTCTTTTGAGAAATATTAACGGAAACAGCCGCTATAAAATCTAGGCTAGGAAAATGTATAAGATACTTCAAATAAAGTAAAAATGCACAGAATAAAAAGTAACAAGATTATCTGTAATCTCACGCGTATCTTAAAGCGGTCAATCAGGTACAATACACATACAAACTATGTGTCTTCCTTTAGTTTCCAGGAAGCTCAAACACTTTAAGAGTAAAAGCTATTCCCCGCGCATTCAAATGCGATATTAAGGAATATAAATAATAATAATATATAAATATTTAAGTAGATGTGTCTGTACATATGTCTATATCCATATGCATCGCACTCATTTACTCATTTTGAAGAAGTGTCGTTTTAGTGCGAAAATGCGTCTGTCATGATCAGCACAGCGTGTTCATTATCATTTTCCTTGCCAAAATAAACACGCATACAGTCATTACATGAAANTCCATATGCATCGCACTCATTTACTCATTTTGAAGAAGTGTCGTTTTAGTTCGAAAATGCGTCTGTCATGATCAGCACAGTGTGTTCATTATCATTGTCCTTGCCAAAACGCATACAGTCATTACATGAAGAATCCGCTTTCATGCGAGTATTTAGAGTGCGACTTTTCAGTATCTATGTGGCACATAATCACACACAGACATGTATGTAAATACCCAGTAGAAATCGGTTGTATGCATTCTTGAAGGATGCTTGCTATATGAGTGAATTAGTGTGAACAATTCATGCGTAGTCATGAATTTCCACGAATAAATTCAAATTCTAGCGCATTGCCATGATTCAATAATACAAGGTTCGATAAACTGACAGTTGTCTCTCGCGCACCGCTCCCTTAGCAGTGGGACCATGTTGCTTCTTTGCACATTTACATACATGNACAATTCATGCGTAGTCATGAATTTCCACGAATAAATTTAAATTCTAGCGCATTGCCATGATTCAATAATACAAGGTTCGATAAACTGCCAGTTGTCTCTCGCGCACCGCTCCCTTAGCAGTGGGACCATTTTGCTTCCTTGCACATTTACATACATAGAAAAAGTGTAGCTTTGGTGTGAAATAGAAGTATGAGCGTTTGTGCAATATGTTTATTTGTATATGCATATGAAGCATATTTAACTGATGANATATTTAACTGATGAAAACATAAACTGTTTTTAAATTGGATGTTTACATCAATCTCATAGTAGTCTTATTTTAATTTTGAATAATTTTGCATTTTTTATACAGCTAAATAGCACATAAAGTACGTAATTTACATAGACACATCAATATTACGTTCAACATTTCGTTTAAAATGCCAGAT
>NW_016198615.1:0-2701 GCF_001687245.7 Rhagoletis zephyria | reverse complement strand
ATTTTTGTAGAGTATGTTAGTATGTATGTACAATGTACATATGGAAACTCTAAGCCACTCCCAGGTAATGCGAATTTTACGAAGTAGTAATTACCTAAAATATGCATGATATGTATATACATAGAAATCTTTGCAAGCTCTTATCTGCTATCTGTCCAATTAAGAGGGGTTTCACTAGCCTCTCACCGTCAACCCCGCTGGCATGTGTCATAATAACGTGCACGTTAAGAGTATTTGCAAATTTTCCGAACTCTTAAATAATTCTAATGCAATTACTTAATTTACACATTTAAGTAGCGGCAATTGACTAATGAGTTAATGATTGTTTGTGCAAGTCGTACCATTTGCTTTTTTCGTAATAAATATCTACATATCGCACACCGTCTTCAAAAGAGTCACAACTCAAAATAATACGTTCGTCAGAAAATGCGAAAAACTATTTCGTAGCACATGTTAATCATATGGGCAAGGACGACTTTACCCAAAGTTTTTTAACAAATTATAACAAAAATTTGCTCCAGCTTTTGCTGAAAGGTAAATAAAAGGTCTGTGTACATTTTTAGTGCATAATTTCAAAAATGCCAAATTTTGAGTTGTGACTCTTTTGAAGACGGTGTGCGATATGTATGTTTGTGTCTATTGTCCAATATAACTGAGAATGTTAGCTAGATAAAAGTATAATTATAGATGTACATATTTAAATAAAAAATAATAATAATAATGTCGTCGTTTAAAGTACAAACCCGCGTATCAAGAAAATGCAAAACCGCGTATCATATTTTAAATGGTTCTCTTTTTTATAAAGAAATCGCATTTCTGGCTAGTATATTTTCGGACGAATGGATAAGGATTGGGCCAAGAGGTTATGTGAGCAAATCCAATTTTTGGCAGNTGTGTACATTTTTAGTGCATAATTTCAAAAATGCCAAATTTTGAGTTGTGACTCTTTTGAAGACGGTGTGCGATATGTATGTTTGTGTCTATTGTCCAATATAACTGAGAATGTTAGCTAGATAAAAGTATAATTATAGATGTACATATTTAAATAAAAAATAATAATAATAATGTCGTCGTTTAAAGTACAAACCCGCGTATCAAGAAAATGCAAAACCGCGTATCATATTTTAAATGGTTCTCTTTTTTATAAAGAAATCGCATTTCTGGCTAGTATATTTTCGGACGAATGGATAAGGATTGGGCCAAGAGGTTATGTGAGCAAATCCAATTTTTGGCAGCCAATGTCAGTTACGTGGTTTTGCAGAATGACGATACGAGGTTTTGTACTTTAAACGACGATATGTACATATATCTCTTTTACTTTGCAATGTGAAGCGGATACGCTGCTTAGCTAATGTGAAAATTATTTTTCAATATTTTAAGCGCACGTACATACACACATGCATATGTATGTACATGTTTTATATGTATTTTTCAAACGCCTACATTCAACTTTGATTCAACAATTTATTTTTTTCTCAGCTTTTCGCACTCTGCCAATCTTGTTATAAGAATCTCATATTTAAAATCGACACAGATTCTCACTCAATTATTTAATTGATTAACCAGCTTTTACGAGCAGCTATAGCAGCTAGTGAACTTCAAGCTAAACTGTTTATTTACTTTTCTAACAGCCTGTAAACACAAACCGGTTACGATTAGTTTGCGAGTTTATTTTTAGTTTTGATTTGTGTAATACATACAATGTACATATACAGTATCGGATTTTACAACTTATCACTTGTGAAAATCATAATTTACTGATTGTTCATTTGTCATAGCGTGCAAACACAACACAATACATATACTTATAAATACATATGTATGTATTTATTGACAACTGTCTACTAATTTGGCTAGTGTCGGCCGGTTTGTTGACTTTCTATGTAGCTGATAGACTGAGCGGCGTGTTGGTGATTGACCGGTTTGACCTGGCTAATCAGTTGATAGCGCCACTAGGGATAGCATCTAATAGGTATGGACGCTGAAGTCCAAAGTCAATCAAAATATTGTCTGCCTGCCAGCGGCAGCAAACGGAGCTAAAGAGCGCTCAACTAAAACATGAATGTGCATTAGGGTGGTGCAAAAAAAATCTAAGTTAAATGCGCCCACGCCCTAAGATGGTTTTATACCGAAAAAATATACTCCTTTCTTTTCGTTCTGAAATAAAAAAAATATTTAGAGGACGCTCAAACTTGTCCAGGTATTTTTTTATTTTGTATTTTAATTTGTTATGATTTTGCATAAAATGTGACTAATTGAAATGTTTTCTTTTTTTTCTTTTTTAATTTCCATACATAAATATATGCATGGGCTCCAGCGCCGTCATCTTATCGCGCGGGTTATGACCTTGCTAATTCTATACGCTGCCCGGTATACACAGATAGCGGAGGTATAAAATATTAAAGCATACACGAAAAACACCTAAGTAGGCTGTATATGGAGATAGGTGGGGAAAAGTTGATCGAAAAAATCCTGTTCAGCTTAGAGAGGAAAAAGTAAGAGGCGTAAATTCAAAATGTCACATCATTTACTCGCCCTTGTCTTAGCGAACGGCATTTTTCCAGTGGAATAATAAAATCGATGCGTTATTGACTAATCAGTTTATTTGCGTTTGGCTATGAACCGATCACTAGATAGTGTTATTTTTTTAACTCTAATCAATTTTATAAGTGTCATGGATTTTTCACGGGAAAGGACTTAT
>NW_016198614.1:0-2701 GCF_001687245.7 Rhagoletis zephyria | reverse complement strand
GGAATGTAATTGTAATTGTAATGTAATTGCATTTACCCAGCTCTGCATACAGACAGACAGACAAAAATCCTAAAACTTCTTGTTGATTTATCTTGCGTTGCGCTAATAAAGCCCCCCCCCATATTAATTTTTCTAAAATATCTAACTATAATGTACAGACATCAGCCTGTTACAATTTTATTATAGGTATAGATTAAATAAAAAACACTAATCTTTAATATTAAAAAATTATTTTTTGTTAAACGGCGTATTTTGAGAGTGTTTTGAGATATGAGGTTTTGCCGTTGTGTAGTTTGCTATTACTTTGTATTTAGTTTTGCGGTTAGTTGGTGGTGAACACAAATATCTGTTAGCGGCAGCTCCCCAAAGTGAACAGCAAAACTTATTTGCCAAAAAGGCTAACTAAAATAGCAAGTTTGAAATATTTCGGAAAACGTTTAGTTGGTTTAGCAAAATATTCCAAACTTTCATAATCGATTCAAAATTACTTTCCAAAAGTTTTTATTTGCGAATCGGATTAAAATGTTTGCTTGTTTCTCTTATTTTTTTTGTTTCAACTACATACTTACACTCGAAAAAGTTGTGTGCTTAAAGCTGCACTAGTACGTTTATACAAGAACGTACCTAATTTATACCATCAATTTGCAGAAAAGTTTCAGGCGAATTGCTCGCTTGAATAGATTGTTAATGCCAAATGTTGGCAATGGCTGGCTGGCCTTCCCCCGCTACAAGTACGCCATTTTGACACGCATTAATTAACAGAACACAACCGCAAATTGCACGACGAACTACATACATTGGTTTGCTGAAGTTTTCGCACGTTTTTTCTCTACTTTCGCTCCGTTAGCCAGCTGCTGTGAAATTAATGAATCGTAGGTATGCAATTTCCGTTTCCGTTAATTGTTAAGTAGACATTTTTGTGCAGCTGACACAGTTGGCTAAACGCAACTGCAGCGCACACAAACTCAACTTTTTTCGCTGTGGCTTGTAGAAGAAGCTTTAATTAAGCGTAGGTGGCGTCATTTGTAAAGGGATGAATTAAATTTTTATTCCTACTCGCTTAATTGAAGCATCTCATTTCTGCTGCCGCTGCTTTAAATATTTGTTGTTTACTTTCCCTTATACTTCTACATAATTTTGCGTATGTTTAAGAACTCTGATCTTCTTTCGTTTCCTTTCACTTTACTCTGCAGGACATTGTCGCTATCAAATAGATGTGAATGCGTAAATGTCCAAAACTTTTTCCATTTGATAAATGAACTCTTTCCGACATTTACTTTTGTGTCGGTGTACTTTTGCATTTCAACACTTTACTTTTATGATATTTACAGTGAAGTCCTAAGGTATTCGATAAGGATTTTTTAATTCTGTGCTCAAATGTAAAAATTCAGGTCAGTGGTTAAGTTATGAAAATTGGCAAGCAAAGTGACGATGAATATTAGCACAAAAGAAATATTCAAAAAGGATTGGCTAGTTTAAATGAATTCATCAAGAAGTCAACAGCATGTACATATGTATGTATATGTATACTTACATATGTTTGTATATATGTATGCACATTAGAGTGGTCCAATTTTCGTATGGGGGCAAACAATTTCATCCTATAAAACGGGACACCCCTTGGCTTTTTCCTTTTGATATTTGTAATATCTATATCAACTTTCAGTTTTCTACTGCAACCAATACAGGGTGCTTGAAATTCGCTAATGGATCGCTGTTAAACTTGCAAAAATATTGGTGATTTTTATAAAAATCTACTGTTGCCATGACAACTGAAGCTTGTCCTATTTATTTAGGTAATTTAAATTTATTGATTGATTAATATATGCACACAATACTTCTAGAGTAAAATATGAGCATCATGAACTTTCCTCTAAATCTATACGTAAAAACGTAAGTAAAAATCTTTACAATAATCGCCCTAAGATCAGTGTAGATTTGTTTCTTTTTTTTTTTTTTGTGCATTATTAAATACTCTTTGTTCATACTCACTTGATTACTGGCCTCTCTGCCGAAGTTACTCGCATGCCATGGCGTATGAGTTATCTATTAACATTGGCTGACTTCCAAAACGTCCATTGCTTTGCATAGGTACAAAGTATAACGTTCAATAACGCCGAACTACAAAATGTTGACGATGTATACTTTTCCAAAACGCATCCGAAAATGTATCGAAACACATCGCTAGCGCAATCAGCGCATCANAAATTGTTCATTGCTATATTGAATATTTAAAATATGCAATGTATATGGTTGCAATGTGTCGCAACTCTGCATATACAAACAGTTTGAATACCGCAGTATAACAGTTTCCAAACATTGTATTGATACGTTTTGGAAGCCAGCCTTTCAGTCCGGCCGAAAAAGACAGTTTAAGTCGCTGTAACTTTTATTAACTTATTATTTCGCTTTAAGATTGAGTTACAGTATATTTTGCTTAGCTGCACATCTTTCTTTGCACGAAAATCTTGTGCACTTAACCGAAAAANTTCTTTGCACGAAAAACTTGTGCACTTAACCGAAAAAGGCACCTAAGCGAATTTTCTTTACTACTTCAATGAGGAAGGTATCCGAATACCTACGAAACCAAATAGTGGCGGAGCACTTACCACGTAGAAATTACTGCAAGCGAAATTTCTACCGATTGGTATCTAATTATCTAACGGGTGATTTTTTTGAGGTTAGGATTTTCATGCATTAG
>NW_016198613.1:0-2701 GCF_001687245.7 Rhagoletis zephyria | reverse complement strand
CCTAAGTGCGGCCGAAGGCCGCCCACGCAGAAAGGTGTTATCTGCAAAATGTGTTCAGCCGTCCCCTTCTTCGGCAACACAGAAAAGAGAATTCTACTAAGTGAAAATTCCGAATTAAAAATCCGCTTTTATTATTCAAAATCTCAGTCTGGCAGCACCAAGTTCTATGTTATTTTGCTATCTTATTCATCGTTTATATGAAAACTTTAACAATAAATTATATAAGAACTATAGGGTTGCTAGAAAAAAGGGGGTGTTTTTGAAATCAGGGGGTCCTATTCTACCCCCCTTTTTCTAGAATTTGCCGTCCGTCTACTAAAATTTTCCTTGGTCGCCAGCGAACATTTAGCCATTCAATTTTTTTTTCGTGCAACCCTGCGTGAGTGGAAAGCAAAAGTTGAACGCAAAATCGGCTCGTGCGAACACCTTTTAATACTCGTATTGAAATCCGAACTAAAGCTGGATTTACATGACACGATTTTCTAAGCTATTCAACATTGCTTAAGAACAGTTGGGGGAAAATTTTCCTCAAATTAGGTCCAAATTTGAAAAAAATAAAAATGAGGGCGTGTAGAGGAGCTTTTTTTTTATTTAAAAAGTTATTAACTTTTAAGTTTGCACAATTCACCATACAAATTTCATTGATTAAATCCCGCGAAAAAATCGCATAAAAATGTCAACAAAGTCCGGGCTGGTTTCGGCTGTCCCACAAGGTAATTTGAGTTTAACTTTTTAAACAGGTGACCACTCTCTTCAAGCACCTCAAAAATATTTTAATTGTTGCACAGTATTTTAAGCACAACACTTATTTAACTAAGTTCGACTTTTCAAACTGGTGGCACCCCTCCTCAATGTAATTAAAAAATAAAGTGTATTCAAAACCATTTCGATTGATACCTATATTGTGGTATTTTATTTAACTTATTAAATAATTTGATTTTGATTCTCTACATATGGCACACAACTAAAGCCACACACATCTACGGGGCAAGCCCTTTCATTTTACACCTACCTCCTTCTTGAAAATTGAACGAAAGATACAGATTTTATGACTTGGTGTTAAATATTTAATGCAAACATCTGCGGCAGCGATTATTTGAATTTGATTTTCTAACCTGTGGCAACCCTTTTCATAGAACTAAAACTATGATGCAGACCCGAAGGACAAGCCTTTAATTTGACACCTCATTTTTTTAAATTGAACGAACGACAGAGATTTTATGACTTGGTGTTAAATATTTAACGCAAACATCTCCGAACTCGATTAAGAAGTTTTTCTTCAAAATAAATTTGGAAAATTCGAATTAAATCGAATTTGCACCACCAAATTTCGAATCGAATAATCGAATGATTGGGCAATGATCGAAATTCGGAAAAAATCGAATTTCAACCCTCCACTACCATTTCCCCCTTACCCAAGAACCGCATTAACAAAAATCTGATTTGATTTCTTAAATAATTAATTTGCGCGGTGGACCGAAGTGGAAGCGAACAAGAACTCAAATTTGTTATAATAACAATTCAAATTTAAAAGGTGATGTATAAAGAAAACCAGCGTTTTTTCACTTCGCGTCAAATTAGTGATGTGTTTATACCTGTTTTCTAACAGACGTGAGAAATAACAAGTAATTTCTAGCAAAAAAAAACGACTTAAAAAAAAATATATATATATATATTTCATGATCCAATGATCGGATCTAAACCAAATTAGTCCCCTTTCAGACACGTCAAGTCTTGAAAGCAATTTTTTTCGCATTCTCTTTTGTGTTTTCTATTTGCTTCCACACGCGTCAACTTTAATTGAATTCAAGTCCTTGGTTCTTTAAATGGGAAGCAACGAAAAGATCAAAAGAGACAAGAAAACTTGAAACGAATTGACGGTACGGAGGTATCTGTACTCTTCCCCTCTCTTCTCACCTCTTTCGCCTACGAACGAGCAGACTTGAAAGCAAGACTTGACGTGTCTGAAAGGGAACTTAGTATGGGACCACCTCTGAGACACTACCTTTCCGAAAGAGTTATCGAGCGGTAACATACATAAAAAATATATATATTCCGACGAATTGATAACCTCCTCCTTTTTTGGAAGTCGGTTAAAAATGCGATTTGAAAACAAATTCGAGTCAATACACTTTTGAATATCTGAGCGTATTGAAAGTTGGTTTATGCTTCCACTTTGAATCACAGCGAACTGGGTCAAAGCGTTTTATGTGTTGGTATAACCCAAATTGTCCCAGATTAATTATTTTTAGATTTTTTTTGGTTTCATCTTATACAGGGTAAAAGTAGCGTTAAAATAAAGGAAAAAATATGACTAAAACTTTCGGAGTAGTATAGTTCTTCTGTTATCGGCCGTTGCCATATGGTAGGGATGCACAGCAGAGGTGCACGCAGTCGACGTCGCGGGCAAACTGCGAGCACGCGAGTGTGCTAGGCGAGGTGAAGTGAGCTGTACGGAAATGGCAAAGTATACATATTAACCACTACACACTTATTTTCAAGTAAAAATGCGTGTGTGTATGTGTACTTTTGCGACAACTGAGCCAGTGTGGCATCAGGCCACCAGAAAAAGCCAATTTTTCCAAAACAAAAGCGCCAAGTTTTTATTATAATTTTTAATAATTTTTATGATTCATTTGTTTTTATTTTTTATTTTTTGGCCTTTATAAGAATTATATTCAACAATTTATATTGAGCTCGA
>NW_016198612.1:0-2701 GCF_001687245.7 Rhagoletis zephyria | reverse complement strand
TGGCCCGGTGAACTTCATATCATCTATAATTTGTTTGAATTTCACTTTGTTCAATTATAAACAAATCTTCAAAATGCAATATAATGAGATCACTAATACTGCCTGCTGNACTTAGTATTAATTAAAGATATTTTCTTTTAAAATTGCGCAGGCTCGAAATTGATTTTAGAGCTATGGTCTAAAGGGCTTTTTTTCTTAGAATTCTATGCAGAATCCGAATCTGCTAGGAACGATGTCGAAAAAAAATTGACCCGCCCTAATATATATGTATGTCGGAATATTTGTTACTCTTAGCAATGGCTTCATCCTCACAAGAACTGTGCTATTTCTCTACCCATGACTGTACGTAGACGCACCAAACCAAAGTGGCATATTCCAATGCTCGCTGGTGTACAATACTTCATGCTTGGCAGTCGTGCGTGCGTACGCTTCGTCCTTTCGCTGGAATATCCTTAACCCTTAAAAAGTTTTTTTCCAGCTGCTTTTATTACGTTGTGATTATTTTTTGTTAATAAATTATGACAGGCATTAAAAGGCATTCCCACATTAGCTCGTGCATATCCATGCATACATAACGAATGTACATATGTGAGCTCATTCACACATCAAACCACATTCTATACGCACGCAACGTTCGCATCATTTTTCTCGGCTGTCATTGGCATTGTATTGTCATTACCGTGGTCAGTTTTTTTACCTTTTTTTCTCTACCTTTTCACGTCTTTGTTAATTGTTTTTTTTTCTGTTTGTTGTTGTTGTTGTCAAAATAATTTTTGTTGTGCTGACAATCCGAGTTGCGCTGGCAATTAAGTTGATTTAATCATCATCATACCTTTGAAGGAGCGGTTGTAAAGGCAGAGCGTATGAAACGTGTTGCCGCTGCTTTATGTACGTATGTATGTATGTACATGGTGCACAGTATTATGAAGGAGTGTGAGTATCCTTTGTTTATCCTTTCCTTTTCAACGTGAACAAAGCGCGTATGTGTGTGTGTGAACGAAAGTGCGTGAGCCCAACCCACGGCGGTAACACGCAACAGTCCAAGCTGAATTTACAAATGTACATATTTGTGTATGAACGAGTACTACATATGTGAGCACCCATGAATATGGAAATGTTTATTAGCGAACGCAACGGTATTTCACGGTAAAGGTGTTATCTACTTTTCGCTTTCTGTATGCGTATAAATACATATCCATGTTTCGAGGCATGCAAGGGTGCGAGTTTTTGCAGAATTATGTATGTAGCTATTTGCCGGCCTACGCAATATTTTCAACGCTCTGTTATTTTTAACGAAAAAGTTAAAGGATTTCGGTTTGCTAAACGCACACCGACATGGCTGTGAAGCAGTTTGAATTGCGTGAATTCATCAGCATTAAGCCATTTTGACTGTGGTGCAGACCATGAAATCTGGCGATACATACATACATACATATGTAGATAATACAATTTACATACATACATCCATTTGTACATACATATTTANTGTACATGGTGCACAGTATTATGAAGGAGTGTGAGTATCCTTTGTTTATCCTTTCCTTTTCAACATGAACAAAGCGCGTATGTGTGTGTGTTGGCATGAAAGTGCGTGAGTGCGTTAGCCGAACTGCCCAACCCACGGCGGTAACACGCAACAGTCCAAGCTGAATTTACAAATGTACATATTTGTGTATGAACGAGTGTACTAAATATGTGAGCACCCATGAATATGGAAAGGTTTATTAGCGAACGCAACGGTATTTCACAGTAAAGGTGTTATCTACTTTTCGCTTTCTGTATGCGTATAAGGCATTCCCACATATCCATGTTTCGAGGCATGCAAGGGTACGAGTTTTAACAGAATTATGTATGTAGCTATTTGCCGGCCTACGCAATATTTTCAACGCTCTGTTATTTTTAACGAAAAAGTTAAAGGATTTCGGTTTGCTAAACGCACACCGACATGGCTGTGAAGCAGTTTGAATTGCGTGAATTCATCAGCATTAAGCCATTTTGACTGTGTGTGTGTGTGTGCATACCATGAAATCTGGCGATACATACATACATACATATGTAGATAATACAATTTACATACATACATCCATTTGTACATACATATTTATTCACCAGAGGTATATAAAACAGGTGTCATCCGTTCAATTTTTAATTGCGTCCTTCGCCCATAAATCCATCAATAATCGCACGACCATCACTCGCAATAAATTGTTCAGCTTTCCGCTCAACCAAAGGTATTAAATTTCAGCTGTGCTTTGTGCGCCATTTCCGCATTGACAAGTGAAAATGTTAATTAATTGCGAGAGTGCAGAAAAGCGCGAGAATGGCGCAGAAAAAATCACAAAATCGATTGTAATTAACGCATTAACGCATAAATGTGCGCCTATCTTTTTGTGGAGGAAACGTGGGATGACAAAGGAACAATGAATGAAATAAAAAATTATGCTGTTAATCAATTGAAATGATAGCCAAACATGGGTTCATTAAAAAATCTGACATTTTATAAATAAATATTTTATTTAAATAGGCAATTTAAACAGATTTATTTTATTTAATGAGGAATTGGGAGAAAACAAAATAGTAAGAGTTGTCTAATAAAAGCAATTTATAAAGTGAATTCAAAAGACTTAAAAAAAATAAAATTCGTTGCCTTGTAAAAAAAATAAAATAAAATAATATAAAATAAAATAAAATAAAATAAAAT
>NW_016198611.1:0-2701 GCF_001687245.7 Rhagoletis zephyria | reverse complement strand
AAATTGGCGCATATATTGTGAAGAGTTCGCTGTGCCAATAATTTTTTCCGGCAGTGTTACTATAAATGTTTACACTCGGGTATAATGGTAAGCACATATGTTAAAAAAAACTTGCACAAAAGCTTTTGCAAACAAATTTTCTAAAAACCGATTTCATTTCATTTTTCCATGACTAAATGCCAGCAGCAGCTAACTCGCTTAGGAAAATCGCTGTCGGGCGAAATAAATCACAATAAATTGTGCAGTTGTGGTCAGCGCCATTGCTAAGCTAGAGTTTTGTTTTGTATGCATAAATCAGCAAATCGAAAGCAAAAACAAAAGAAAGTACAAAATACGTACATGCAGAAAGCACCCTAAATTATAGCTGCATTTCTTTGTAAACGAGCCGCAAAAGAACGCTCAACCCTGTTGCTATCTGGGAAGAAATATGTGATTAGTTCAGTGAGTTTTATTATATACAAAAATCAATGAAAGTTAGTAGTTTTGAGAGGTATTTGCATAATATCTTTATCGAATTCCAAAACAAGGCGCTTATTCCCAGCGACCTACAAATCGTACAGAGACAAATTATACATAAAATTAAAATGCACGATCGGAAACTTACTTAATTTTTACCCCGATTTTATTATGTTGGAATATAACTATGTAATAATGGTGCACCTAAAAGATGCAGCGATTTCCATAATGAAGTTACATGACTAATGACTAGAGCTCGGAATCTCATGCAAATGATGTTTTTATTGGGCATGTTCGAATCGTAATTATTAAATTATCTTTACGAATCGTGAAATTTCCTTTAAAATGGCATTCACTCGTTAGTGCATACATGTTTTTGCATATTTATTGGTCATATTATAAACTCGATTTATACATAAATGAGTAGTCCACTTGCAAAGTGCGCTATGTGAATTTTTTAGACTTTTAGTTTTTGGTGGGTAAAGTACCAGTATTTATTCATGTCCACTAACAACAAAGTGCAAAATCTTTCTCTATGAAAAAATCGGACCAAATGTTAACTCTTCTTGCAAAAGTCGCTATCATACATATTTATAAACTTTCAAAGGCTCCATCTTCTGATGAACTTAGAAAACTGCATATTTTTGAAATTTGAGTGCATATTATATGCGCATTTTTTCAATTTTTTGGTGCATGAGATTCCGAGCCCTACTAATGACAATACGAATGGGAATTGCTTTAACAGCCCTATTTTCCACGCCAATGACAAATCTCAATGGCTGACTATTGTCTTTACTACTGCGCCTTAAACTATGCCGAAAATTAATTTTAAGTTCTGTGGTGATGACAACTGTCATTGTTGTTGTTATCACCTACTGAGTACGCGACAACGGAGAAATTGTGTTTTAGGCGCAGTTATTGTGACAATATGTAGTCACACGATGAATTTGGTCAATGATGTGGAAATAGGGCTGTCAATTTCAATTTTAAAGTTACCTGATGACAGTACGAATGAAAATTTGATTGATTGATTCGCGTGTTATTCTATTATAATTATAATAGTTTTAGAATCTATTAAATTGACGATTAAAAATATGAAAATAAAAATATGGTTTGAAAAACTAAAAACTTGCTTTTATTACAATGTGAACTAAAAAGGAAAAAATAATTACAGAAATACAGATTTCGTTTAAGAGGAATTGCTCTGCTATTGACAATATTCCATATTACTAAACTGTAAATGAAAAGTTCAATCGATTCCAGTAAAATCAATTTTATTGTCAATTACTTAAAAGGTTGGTTTTAAAAGTTTAACTAAATCAAGTTAGGAAACTTCCTATTCCTCTTAAACGAAATCTGTATTTCTGTAACCGATTTTTTAATTTTTAGTTCACGTTGTAATAAAAGCAAGTTTTTAGTTTTTTAAGCTATAATTTTATTACATTGAGCAAAGCATTACTACGTTCATTTCGATAGCCGCGTCTCAACGGGACATAAGAGAATGGGAAATTGTTCCATTTATTCGCTTTCGTCCCTGTTTTTTTTTTTTCATATCAAGCAAAGCATTGCTAAGTTCGTGCGAATGTAGGCAGCGATACAGCGGAATTTTCTTTCCTTGAATCAATCTTTGAATAATTTTAAAATTCAGGAAAACTTAAAACTGAGAAAAAAACGCGTTGTAATAATAAACAATTTTATACAATTGGTTGCTGCCAAGACACCATCAGACAGATCATAAAGTAAAAATTGTTTTTGTTTTTTCTTAATTATAATTTCGTATAACGAAAAAGCATCTGTGCACTTCACAACGACATATTTTATAACGTACATACTCAAATTTAAAACGAGCTTTTTTTTTAATTCTAAAATTTTTTTCCCTCAGTGCAAAAACAGGCATTTATTTTTTACAGTACAATGTAAATATATGTATGTCCAAAAAGTTGCAGCAAGTTTTTACATATTGTTTCTGTTATTGTGTTTAGTTTTGCTTATTTTTTTATATTTATAAAAATATAGGTCATTTTTTAACAAAGCCCGAGTAAGTCCAAGTTTCCAACTTGTTGCATCATTCAAAAACTTTGATAAATTTGCGAGCTTTTTTAAAAATTCTAAACAATCAACCATAATTTTTGTCCCTTTAAAACTTGTACTTTATTCTACTAGAATTCAATGGGCTACAAAACTCAGAAATTTTCCAGGAAATCTAATTAAAAAATTTCGAAATTTAGTTCCATTTTTTTTTTTT
>NW_016198610.1:0-2702 GCF_001687245.7 Rhagoletis zephyria | reverse complement strand
CCTAATGCTCCGCTAATTCCTGTTTTACAAGTGTAGCCTTCTCTAGTGAATTCTACCAGACAAGGGCTCCTTGAAATAATATAGGCTTTAATCTGGTTTCCTAGAACTAACCAATTAATTTGAGCGAGTTCCCTTACAGCAGTACAAGGCAACAGAAACCTTTCCTACCCTTTCCTCGATGTTAGGCTTCTACGACAGCCGCCGTTGAGCCAGATCAAAAAGGGTGTATAGAAATAGTCCTTTAACCAAAAGTTCCACTTCCTCTATATAGCCGGTCACACGACAGCCCACTTTTCCAGTTCCTCTAGAAGGTCTATTATAACCACCTTGTAGACAGTGACAGTTCTGGCACGAAGTCAGCTTATTAGGTTGGTTTCAACATCCGGATTATGAATATATTGACTACTGCCTCGTGAGTGACATTGTTGAAGGCCCCTTTGATATCGAAGGCCTCTACTGCATAATATTCATGACCACTTTACCAATGTATGCAGGGTGGTATTTACTGACCTTTTCTTGAAATAAGCATATTGAGCTCTTGAAAGACAGTCACGAGGACTCTCGTTTCTTATGTACAGCTTTATCAGTCTCTCTAGCGTTGTTAGCAAAAATTCCCTCCGCAACACTGACTGCCCTCCAAGCCTTGGGGATATTCCTGGTCCTCACGCAGTTCGCTTAAATAGGATCCAACCAATTGCACGACACCTTCAGAGCCATTTGTAGCTGCGCAGGTACTTTAATGGTTTAACGAACTTATCGTTCAGGCCATGTGACGATCATCCAGAAGATGGGAGAAGTTTAGGACCTGGGGAAGGTTTCCCATAGGAATACCGGTTCTACCGAGCAATCCTTGCACCATGCAACTATTTTGCAAGACTTGTTTTTTTCTGGTTGAAGACTTTTGCTTGGAAAAATTTTATTTTTCAAACAAATTGTTTCAAATACACGTCGGAGAAGAGGGTTCGTGTTTTTTTTTTTATGTACAGCGCGGTCTAAAGGCAACAAGTTGTAATTTATATGAGAGCTGCATTCATTTCTGTTTTAATTATAGAGTTTTCAAATAAAACTAATTAAGTGATTTAAAAAAATTAGTTTGTTTAAAATTTTTGTAAATGCCATTTTTGTAGGATATATCGCACACCGTCTTTAAAAGAGGCACAACTAAAAAAATGTACACAGAGGTCTTATTTACCTTTCAGCAAAAGCTGGAGCAAATTTTTGTTATATTTTGTTGAAAAAGCCGAAGGTAAAGTCTTCCTCGCCCATACGATTAGCATGTGCTACGAATTAGTGTTTCGCATTTTCTGACGAACGCGTAATTTTGAGTTGTGTCACCTTCTGAAGATCGCGTGCGATATGTAACACAGACCAACAAAAATCTGGAAGCAAATGTTAAAGCGGTTTAAGGGTGAATTTTTTTTTTATGCTGATTACGAATCCGTAAATATAAAGTTTCCATCAGCTCCTGATTTTGAGAAAAACAAGGTCAAAATGTCGAAAAATCGCAGCTGGTTACATTTAGCGACATTTTGACCAGTTTTGACTTTTTTTTTATTTAATGTTTATAATTTTTTTATAAAAGTCTAATTCGATAAACAGCACCACAAAAATCCACATTACAAACTTAATACAAAAATTATAAAAATTCAAAAATTTTTCTAAAAATTTTTAATAAAAATTTTAAAATATTTGGGTGTAATTGTTAAAATATGTTTAATTTTTATAAATTGTGTACAACGTTTGAAATGTGGATTTATTTGTTGCTGGTTATGTACTTTGCTATACTTTTATAAAAAAAAAATATAAACATTAAATAGATAAAAGGAAAGTAGCCAAAACTTGCTGAACACAAGGGTATATGTACGGTGACCATATTTATGCGAGCCGAATACGGGATAAAAAAATAATTTTACTAGGTTTTTCCATAAAAGCTAACAGATCTTAACACCTTCATAAATGGTCTTAGATTTTTCTGGCGATTTTTTCTCCACAAAATTTTTTACTAAAGTTTCGATAAATTTTAGTACGATAAAGTGCAAGTTTTAAGTAGCTGGGACTTACCGTTAATTTTTGGCAATTTTTTTTTTGTCGACAGTGCTACGAATTTTTTTATACAAAGTTAGTATGTTTGACAATTTGTTGATAGGGAAGCAAATAAGGAGCACGTTGCACTTACACTTAATTATACCAAATTTTAATGAGCTAAAAAACTACAAAACAAATTTTTCTAAAGGTTCTGATCAAAAAGTTTGAAATTTTGGTTAAAATCTTTTTTTGCACAAAGTCGGAAATTTCAACTTATATGGTTTTTGTTAGGAAAACAGCTCTTCTTAAAAAAAATAATAAACATTAAATAAACAAAAGAACCTTAATAAAATGTAGAACCCAATTTTTTTTTGGTCACTGTAAGTGTTCCTCTATTCGAAGCACAGGCATTCACACTGGTTCATAGGCATGCCATTTTAATGAGCTGTCAAGGCGTCGAAATACCGAACCCCGAATACGGGACAAATACAGGACATTAAAAGAAATACAGAACGTTTGGCGTCCCGTATAATATAAATTAATTGCCAATAAAATTGGTCAAAAACGAGGACTGTCCCGTATAATACTGGACGGATATCAAATTAAAGGGATTTATATTTCTTATCGAGTGACAATAAAGTAATAATTATTGTAGTTTCCCCCCCCCCCCCCCCCCC
>NW_016198609.1:0-2702 GCF_001687245.7 Rhagoletis zephyria | reverse complement strand
CTTTGAAAAAAGTAAAAAAAAAAAACAGCATCAAAAATCTCATTCTTACATTCCGTTGAAAAGATTTTTAAATATAAATATCTGTTTTGTCATCTGAGGGGACTTTTTCAAAAAGTTCTTTACGAAACTATTTTTATTCATAAAAACTCCATTTTTGGAGGTATTTTCGAATCGGTCCATTTCACTTAAATCTTAATATTTTTCCCAAATATTTTGGTGAACTATATGTATTTCCTGGCATTGATAGAAAAATACGCGGTTTTTAGGTTTTTCGGAACTTTTCTACATATACGTACCTATACCTCTTCACTATTTTACCTTTCTGTAAGAATGAAAGTAGTGAACTCAACAGCTTTCTGATACAGACCTCTAATGTACACTTACATATAGTACTTGTACTAAAAAAATAGGGCGCCAAATGTGCTGCATGAAAAGCAATAAGCTTTTCGGTAATCGCTTTCTGCAGCAGTTAAGCAACCAAATGAGGAGCACACTTTGTTTGTGGGAATTTGTATGCATAGGTATGTACATAAATATGTATGTATGTACGTAAATATGAATGCTTGTATGTTTTAAATAGGTATGTTTTCTTTAAATAGCAGCGTTTTTTTTTGTGACTAATTTCACTCAGCTGGTGGAAAGAGGAAGACACTAATTTCTTTACATTTGGCCAATTTTGTTACGCGATTGCACAAAAACGGAAGACTTAAGACACGAACTTGCTTTCACTTTTTTTTTCACAAACCGAAGTCAAAGTGTAAATGCGCACGGACGTTAATTCATTCAAAATGTGGTAAATGTACATACACACCTACACATACATATATAAGTAGTTTTTTTTTACATTTGCAAGTGTAATTACAAACGCGAATCATCGCACAAATTGCAACGTCAGCTACACTACAAATCGCCACTTCAGTTTCATAAAAAAAAACAAAAACAAAAACATGCTGTCAATCAAAATAACTTTTTATGGCTTTTTATAAGTTTTGTATCCATTTTTTGTAGTCCTTTTGTGATTTTATTACTGGTTACAAAACCATAGTTCAATTTTGCTTTTCCTTTGTAAAAATTTTATGTTTATGCTGCGCATTAATTTTAAAAGCAAATATTTATGCTCAATTATATACATAAGTACTCTAGAAAAATGGATATTTATTGATAACTATGAAAACATACATACATAATACGGACATACCTACATACATATGTATATGTACGTATGTACATTTGTATATTCAAACAAAGATCAAATGGCAAGCCTCAGCAGCTGCGGCAGGCATCACTGACAATTGAATTTTTACGACCAGCACTATGTACGTTAAATACTTGAAAAATTCCGGTTTTACTAACAATCACTTATCCGTGCAACAATCGTAATTATCTGCAATAAACTTACATTTTCAACGCAAAAAAATGATTTTGGAATTCATTAAATTAAATACTTTTTGTTCGGTGGGGTGTGCAACAAAGTTTAAGTGGTGTGCACTGGACTGCTATTGTTATGTATGGATGTATGTATGTATGTATATATGGACATGGCAACCGTTGAATCCTTAGTAAATTAAGTGATGGGACTCGACCGTAGGGGCCAACATTTTTTATGGAAATACCTTTTTTCTGCTAGGATATACGTTTCGTTTAAAAATCAGCATGAATTAGCTTTCCTTGATTCCACATATACAGTTGGTGTCAAATGTAAGTGTACATCTGGTTGCAATGTAATTCACAATTATTTTCATAAAAAATGTTTTTCATTAATTATTTACTTGTTAGATTTTTTTAAATTTTTTTTTTTGTGGAGGTTGTTGGGCATTTTCTTTCATATGAAAATAAATTTTGATCACGCGTTATATGGAACAAAACGCCCGACACCCTCCACAAAAAAACTTCTAAAAAATCAACGGTTATTTCCAGTAACTTGAAAATTGCACTTTGTTTTACTAAAATTGAACGGGCTACAAAACTGCATACTTGAAAATTTTCTAGAAATTCTGAATAAAAATTTTAACATTTTGATGAAAATTGTTTGAATTTTTGTGAACTTTATATAAAGTGTGAAATTTTGATTTTTATGGTTTATTGCGCACACTTTACATATATCAGCTTATATCAGGCGCACGTTTAGTACATTTTAGACTTTTCTTCGAGCTAATCGAATGATAATGCTGACCGAAAACTTCAAGATGCATCTTGTGGTTGAACTCAATTAAAATTTCCGTTTAACTAAATATGTAACTGCCATGAAGCCAAGCCGGTGATTAATTTAATGGGTGGTACGGCGAAGAATTGGGTAATACATAAAAATATATATTTGTTTAAAATATTAAAAATTAAACAAATCAATATGTAACAAAAATTTGCCAACAACTTTCGCATCATTAATTCACAACACAATTAATAATTAATTGGCAATTAATAAATTGAAATTTTGTATGATAAATTGGATAACAATTAAGGCTTAAATTGGTGAAAAGGTTCTTAATTGCCAATTAGTCCCCTGTTTGAACATAGTCTTACAAAAGAAAGCACTTTATGAAACTAGTTTATGGACTCACAAGAAAGCTCTGTTAGGAGTGCCCTCTTTGACAAAGAACGTTCCATATACATACATATGTATATACTTATTGTTGATAACCGCGCTATGAATATGCTAAAGTTCATCGTTCTGCACAACGCTGTAGAGTTTCGAATGCTGTAAC
>NW_016198608.1:0-2702 GCF_001687245.7 Rhagoletis zephyria | reverse complement strand
AACCACCAGCCGGTACAGCGGATACCATCTGTGTCGTATTCAAACTGCCTAACGGCGCACGACTTGAGCGGCGTTTTCTCAATTCCAACTCATTAATTGTAAGTATTTAATTTTTTTATTAAATAAATATGTATCAATGTTAAAATTTTGCCTGTCACCAACAGGATGTGTACAACTATCTGTTCTGTCACCCCTCATCACCTGATGAATTCGAGATAACAACGAATTTCCCTAAACGTGTCCTTTATGCCAGCTCATTCATTAACAATGCCGCCATCAATGGTAATAGCAATGACACAACGTTAGCTGAAGCAGGCCTGAAGCACCGTGAAGTGCTATTTGTCAATGATTTGGAGGCGTAATATTCATAGCAATATTTTATACACCAAGCAACAGCGACAAACCATTAAAACAATCATGGGTCAATGTTTGAACAGATTTCATAGAGTAATAATATCTACATGAATACAATTTTCTTTTAATCATTGACCACACAAAAACTACACTACTAAAACAATATTATTAAACATCTTGATGTTCCCAAAGTATACGTANAGCTGCCCGAAGGCACATTATTTAGGTATGTATAATCTGTAACCTTAAAGCATGTTCACATTCAGCCTCATTACGTAAGTCGTATATTAGGCAAAATTGAACGACTCGACAACATTGGCATTGTCTACTGTCGTCAAAAACTATGCAGTGCTGCCAAGTTTTTCCCTTTTAATACACTAGTCGAGTCGAAAATTTAGGCAATGACATGAAATTTTCCATACGAAACGACTCTCGAAAAACGACTTGCATTCGACACCACTCTCGCAATGAGGCTGATTATTGTAACTTAGAAATAAAACATTTTCTTGCCACCATCCCAATTTGTCTGCGCCCACTGTAGCTTCGAGACCGTCAATGCAGTGCTAAAAGCGCCCGGTACACCTGCTACTCATTCTCTTCATATACCAGAGAACGTTCTCTGTACACGCCAAGCAGTGATGGAAAAGTAGATACACTTGGGCTTTTTTCAGTAGTTTGAATGTACATTCGGTACAAGGCTCAACTCTAGATACATTTTCAATGCAGCCAAATTATTTTAATATTATACGAACCAAGCACAGAGATATAATTTTGAGGTTGGGTTTTATAAGAACGCTCATATAGTTTATGATTCCACCTCGTTACTGGTCATCGCGTACGCGAACCACAGACCTTGCGCAGATTTGCTCTCTTAAATGCATCAAAAGGCTTATCTTTATCAGGTACGTTTTTGTTGTAACCGCATACAAATTCTTCAAGAGCTTTTCGGGAATCAGCTGAGGGGGAAAAAACCTGGCCAAATATAAATCTGGGTCTTTTCGGTTATGTAGGCGCGACTGTCGCGGCAGGCATCGTCCACGTTGCTGCATTATATATCTTGTCCTTATATATTTAAGGATTTAAAAAGCTTGATTTCCACCGAAAAGATCACCGCATTCCAGCGAGTCCATATCACCCGCTCTTGACAGTAGTTTTTCTTCGTAAAAGAATACTTTACAACTTTGAAATATTATCTTAGCAACCCACAGTGACTTGGCTTCCCAATGAGCTGGTACTCTTTGTTTATTTCAAGGAGGTAGTTTGTCTTTCCTTAATTCACCGCTGGATCAATCCTTTTGTTTCCTTAAAGCATTGAAATGCCGAAAAAGCATCCCATTTTTGGGGACATGACGAGACCAAACGAATATAAGTTCCTGGTTTGTGTAGAAGCTTTCGTCACGGAAATGGTTCAGAAACGTGATTTAGTGGACTTAAGGTGGAAATCGGCAAGATACTTATATATATAAAAAAGAAAAAATAAAACATAATTTGGCTCTACAGAGATTCTTTCCCTTTTGAACAGATCATATTAGTTTAATGCAGATTATAAAATTAGCTAATACATCGTGGGGGCAAGTTCTCCTCGTAGTTTTACACTTTCAATTGGATTTTAAGAAATGTGAAATATGTAATTATTTGGGTACATTCATCCGCTATGGGATACAATTTTCTACTCAAATTAGGTACAATTTGTAATTTAAACTTCCATCGCTGATTCATAGTACTCGTATTATGTATGCATGAATGTGTGTGTACGCGCCAGCCAATGCAGCGCCACCATTGGCTGAGCAGAAATTCCCAGCGTTTCCAAACGAAACAATCGAACAAAGAAATGGCATATGCGACTTGCTAGACATGCTCGGCGCCTGATACCATGTGGAACAATAGACGTGCTCGACGGTTGAAATGCGGTTTTTGGCAACGCCGATTGGTTGCCGTCGTCGCGGTCAGCAAAGCAGTTCAGTCGGCAGCACATGGAAGCAGCACATATAAACGGAAAAGGCAGGAGAAAAAATGCGACAGAGGATAACATGCAGCCTTCCGTCGCCGTCAACAAAGAAGCTAACAGCCAGTGTTGCCATTTTTGTACTTTTGGAGCTAGATTATATAGCTCTATTTTTCCATTTAGCTCCGAAAATTGGGCTTTGGCTCCTAGCTTGTTTTTTAACTCTTTTCAAAATTATCTAGCACTTTTTTAGCTCCAGAAAATTTTAGTTGTGTTTGGTAATATATTTAAATTCCAAATCTGTCATTGTACAAGTGAATTTTGGTTTTAAAGTTTTTTTTTAGCACTTAAACATACAAAATTCGTTGCTTTTATTAAAATTTCGGAAAATGTAAAAACAACC
>NW_016198607.1:2588-2702 GCF_001687245.7 Rhagoletis zephyria | reverse complement strand
CGGCACGGCATCAGCAATCTGCGGTTTTTTTTATCCTTACACCCGCATCATTCGCTACCACCACGAACCCGACATTTAACCATATTTGGAAAAGTTCTCTTTAAAAAAAAAAAA
>NW_016198607.1:0-2527 GCF_001687245.7 Rhagoletis zephyria | reverse complement strand
CTAAATTCTCGTCACCAAAAATACACAAAATACACACCATAATTTGACTTTAAATCTACTTTTTTTAATTGTGCAATTTTGTGCAAATTCTTACTGTTGCCCTAGATATACTGATGATAGATTAAAAACTCTGATTGATACACGCATCCCACATATGATTTAAATCTAAAAGAGTGCAGTTTACATGTAAGGATGAAGTTTAAAAATTTTAAATCATGTGTTTAGTTAATTAAAATGCGTAAAATACCCAAGACTGCAATCTCGTTTGGAAATGAGACGGATACGAACCACTGGTTGACAAAGGTCAGAAAAATGGTGATTATCGTTCGTCAAAACGTGCATGTTTGTACAAGCTCAGCATTCTTCCAGGTGATCCTCAAACAATCGGGGACTGATTTTCTCTTATATCAGACATCCATATGATATGGACATAGGTATATCGTATCTGAACTTTTTTTTACCAACTTCCATTATCGATTTTCCTACCCCTAAATCGCAAAAAATTACGCACTATGCGACGCCAATATTATACATAGGTACATTTTAGTAATTAGAAAGTTTAAAAGTTTACGGGGACGAAGAGTTTCTCGTCCAAAACCTCTGCGCAGGTAAAGCTATATTTTTTAATTTACCAGTACTACTAAAATGTAGTTTCCCACGTTTCAAAATATTTTAACATTAATTCTTAACCGTTGAGTGCTCGCGCCGCCAATGACATTTGTAAAGGTCAAGCATTGTTTTCTAAAACTCAAACAAAACAAATCAACAGAACAACTCAAATTCAGTAGTGGTTAGCAGTGCGCACGACCTTTCCGCAGGACCTGAGTTCGAGCCCAGTTTACAACAACATAAAAAAAAAACATAAACAGGCTTTTCTAATAGCGGTCGCCGATCGGCAGGCAATGAATGGCAAACCTCCGAGTATTTTCTGCCATGAAAACTACATAGCTTCTCATGAAAATTCAATCGCGTTCGGGGTCGGCGTAAAGCTGTAGGTCCCTCCCCTTTGTGTGACAAATTCAAGGCGCACGCCACAAATCGGAGCAGAAGCTCGGCCAAACACTAATATATTGTGTAAGCGCCAATCTATTGTTAATTGCAAAACAAAAGCTTTTTTAATATGGGCGGAAGGGCGCGACTATTCGTGGTCATTTTTTTGGGTCTTTAAGTTCTAGAAAATAGTGAAAACTCTCTGAAAAATACCAAAGCGTTTAGAAAATTAGAAGTGTACAAGTCATTTCAGTCTCAACAAATTTTGTCTCTAAAAAATTTTGTCTTCAAAAAAATACAAAGTCCCCAAAAACATTTAAAGTCTCAAAAAAAAATCGGCATCCGAAAAGTTTCAGTAAAATCAGTGTCCAAAAATTTCAGGGTCCCTCATCCCAAATATTGTGAAATACGCGAAAAAGTCCAAAGCGTCTTATATAATGAAACTCTTAAAAATTCCGAGAAACAACGCGAAATTCTGAAAAACCACAAAAGTTCCGACAAATTCTAAAGAAATACCGAAAAATTAAAAAAAAAAAACAATAAACGCGAAGAGTCCCGAAAACAAAATTCAATAAAACAAACTCGGAAAATTTATAAGTCAGAAATCCCAAAGGTCTCGAAACATAAAACACTATGAATACTGGAAAGTCTCGAAATAATGCTGGAAAGATTTGAAAAGTCCCGAAAAGTTCAGTAAAACGGATTCCAAAAAAATCTCAGTAAATCGCAGGGAAATTCCCACAAGTCCTGAAAAACTACAAAGGTCTGAAAAAATCCAAGAATTACCGAAGCGTTCCGTAAAAAAAAAACTACAAATAGTCCCAAAAAATTATCACGGAGGGTTCCGATGTCACGAAACAATACCCAAACAAATCTCAAAGGTCTTGAAAAGTAAGCCAATTAGAATCCTGAAAAATTCCGGCAAAATACCGGCAAGTCCTAAAAAACTACAAAATAAAAGGTCTAAAAAATTGCAAATTATCGAAAAATCACGAAATCATGAATCGCGAACTGTCCCGAAAAAACCCCTAATAAAATCTCGAATAAAAACCCAAATGATCACAAGCAAGCCTTGAATAAAAAAAAAAACAAAACGAAAGTTATCGGTTGTCTAAGCAAAGAAACAAATTGTCTAAACGCCATAGAAAAATCATGTGCTATAATGAAAGATGATTCTAATGGTGTCTATGTATGGATGTCGTAAACTTGATACAAAATATAACCGAACAACTCCATAACCAGGTAGCCGTAATCCAACAATTATTGGCCGTCAGTTCTTGTTCTTTGTTGTGTCTAAATTTCATTACGATATACATATGTCAAATGTATTTCAAATGATTTTTAAGCGTTTCCACTTTATTTAGCTATTAAAACAAGAAAAGAACTAAAGTAAGGCCTGCGGACACCTTATCATCAAAATTAAGTTTTAACCTAATAGCTGTTCCACGTTTTAGTTATTATTTATTTTTGTCCGAAGACTAAATAAAACTTTAAATAAAGCCTTTTCGCAATTTTGATTTTTTGGTTTATTAGTTTC
>NW_016198606.1:0-2702 GCF_001687245.7 Rhagoletis zephyria | reverse complement strand
AGGTGCACACCGGCCTCAGAGCACACCAGTGCACCGTCTGCTCTAAGACGTTCAAAAGGTTGGATGATCTGCTGAAGCACTACCCCCAGGTGCACCCTGACATCCGACGACAGCTCCACAAGTGCACAGACTGCTCCAAAGCATTCATCTTGCCCAGTGATCTCAAGAGCCATCAGATGATTCACACCGGCGACCGACCGCACCAGTGCCCCACCTGCTCTAAGGCGTTCATCAGGCCAACTGATCTCAAACGACACCAAAAGGTGCACAATGGCGTCCGACCGCACCAGTGCACCACCTGTTCCAGCTCATTCACCCACCTTCACCACCTCCAGCGGCACCAGCTGGAGGTGCACACCGGCCTCAAAGCACACCAGTGCACCGTCTGCTCAAAATCATTCAAAAGGTCGGATGATCTGCTGAAGCACCACCACCAGGTGCACCCTGACATCAGACGACTGCCCCACAAGTGCACCACCTGCTTCAAACCATTCACCAAACTGTGTGATCTCAAGCTCCACCAGATGATTCACACCGGCGAACGACCGCACCAGTGCCCCACCTGCTNATTCAAAAGGTCGGATGATCTGCTGAAGCACCACCACCAGGTGCACCCTGACATCAGACGACTGCCCCACAAGTGCACAGACTGCTCCAAAGCATTCATCTTGCCCAGTGATCTCAAGAGCCACCAGATGATTCACACCGGCGAACGACCGCACCAGTGCCCCACCTGCTCCAAGGCGTTCATCAGGCCGGCTGATCTCAAGCAGCACCAACTGGTGCACACTGAACTTCGACCACACAGCTGCTCGCTGTGCTCTTACACTTGCAAACTGAAGGGCAACCTGAAGAAACACCAACTGGTGCACGCTGGCGACCGACCGTACCAGTGCCCGACTTGCTCCAAAGCATTTGCACAAAGCAGCAATCTGCGGACACACCTGCTGGTGCACAGTGACCTCCGACCGCACCAGTGCACCACCTGCTCCAGTGCATTCAAAAGCAAAAGTGAACTTAACCGACACCAGAAACTGGCGGCTCATCGTGACAGCTCAGAAGGTGCTCCGGAAGGTGCCACCGTCAAACGGAAGCCTGTTCCTAAACGGCCCTATAAACCTAGGCCTATGCATTGTCTGCAGAGTCTTCCACCGGCTCCAGGGTGCAAGCTGGGGGCGTTGCACTGCACTCCCATCCGATATTGCAGCCTTTCCTCAGTGGACTCCTCTGATCCTCAGTAGTCCACTACTACTACTACTTTGCCTGCCCTTTTTTATTTATGGCAATTTTAACTGTAATCATTAATTTAACTGGCAGTTAACTATTTTGTCAAAAACCTATCTTACTTGAAAACTTACAGTAAACTCAGTTTTAAATTCAATCCAAAAAGTCGGTTTATGTGAAAACGCAGCAAATCGGGACAAGCCCATTGGTCAGGCCGCCAGCACCTTCGGGTGTTTCCGATGACCTATCTCCAAGCTCCCCCCCCCGCGACCCCCAGCCTGTCCCAAGCCTGATCAAATCTGGTCCGAATAAGCCGGAGCTCGACCAGGGCCACCTCCCCTGTATACAGGGTAGCAAAGGTAACTTTGAGGGGTGGTAGTGAGTAAGAAAAAAAAATGTGAAAACGCAGCAAATGAACAAATGTAGAGGCTCTTCTTCGGGCCCCGCTCTCTGCCTTTGCAGAGACCTTCGTCGTCAGACGTTGACAACTGCCAAGTCACGTCAATTCATGCCGTCCTGGGCTGTGCTCCTTTGGCAGCCAGTGCAAGATCGACAACAGCGGCAGCGAGAACGCACAGCCTGAGCCAGCACTGCAAATGCCGCGATAGAAATATGCGCAATAACGTTAGGAGCCAGAACTAAAAAATCCAGTTCTGAACGAGGTGGACGTACTCGAGCAGGGCCGGTAAAACTTGTTTTGCGTTGAGATGCTCCATGGTGTAGTAGGAGTTNAAATATGCGCAATAACGTTAGGAGCCAGAACTAAAAAATCCAGTTCTGAACGAGGTGGACTTACTCGAGCAGGGCCGGGCCGGTAAAACTCGTTTTGCGTTGAGATGCTCCATGGTGTAGTAGGAGTTATTCCTGTTTCCGCCTCTTTAAAAGCTCTCCTAGTGTAACCACCGCTGAGAAGCGTCGCCTCCATCGGAAACGAGTCCGTCGCATTGCCCGCTCGTTAAAATGAAGTGGTAGGCGGAGTCGGTCACCACTTTTTCGCCGTTAACAATCGGCGTCAATCACTTTCACTTATTTCTCATTGTTGGAATTTTTAGGCGGAGGTGGAAACTGTTGTGCAAAGGTTCGTCTGTAGGTTTTTGGCTAAACCAACAAAGGTAATTGGAGGCGGTGGGCGAAGATGAGGAGCTCTTCTCATCAACGACTTTTTTGGGGGCGACGGGCCGACTCGTCCTGAGTTGATTTGGTTGATGTTGATGTTGATGATGTTGATAACTTAGACTGTCGGTATAGCCGTCGCCGCCGCCGCCGCCGCCTACTTTGCTCGCCGCTCTCTCCGGAGACACTGAACTCAGGAGAATTGTTTTCCTTCTTTATTTCATAAGAATGAGCCCTACAACAAATAAAAACCTCAAAGGAGAAAGACAGAAAATCTCAACCCCAGTTCTCTCCTTTACTCTTTGCGGTCTTCTCAAATGCTTTCTCTACACCGTCTTATAGTAGTAGAAGAACTGTCGACACGG
>NW_016198604.1:0-2702 GCF_001687245.7 Rhagoletis zephyria | reverse complement strand
GCAGCAGAAGCAGCAGCAACAACAGCAATATGCCTGTATTGTTTATCACTGTGTGGAGTATGCGAGTACTCTCCTTTATTGACAATAAAATATTTTTTTACATGCATATACGCGCACACATGCATACATATATACATATATATCTACATGGAAACGTATATGTATTTATATATATATATATTTACTATACAAAAGCGCGCTGGTGAACGCTGTGATTATTCGCTTCGTCGTATGTTTATTGTTGTTCTTAATTTTCTCCTTTTGTTTCAATTGTGTTTGATATCTTGTTGCGGCGACAATGGTGACGGCTCGTTCGTTCTGTCGTTTTGCTCGTTTCGATTGCTTCTTTTTTTGTGTAGTAAAATTTCCACTTGGTTGCTTGTGTTAATTATTATAATTGTTTTGCCTGCGAATAGCCGAATTTCTTTTAATGCCCAAATGTATTTTTGTTTTTTTTTTTTGTAAATTATGTGCCATCATAGGTGCATACATAAAAATTGCAAATGTATGTATGTATGTGTGTACACTAAGGTGGTCCAAAAAGAGTAAAGTCGGAATTTTAATGCCCTCACTCTGTAAAAAGTATAGCACTATTTTTTATTTTTAAATAAAAAAATATTTAGAGGTCGCTCAAAGGGCTCAAAGTTTTCCATGTACGTATTTTACGTGGGAAAGAACAACTTTTCGTAGAATTTTTCAAAATTAATATTTTTCGATCGGTCTACTCAGGTTCTCTTCAGGAGACTTTCATAGTTTAACCATAGTTTAATCAAGTCAAATAGCATGAATCTGTGTATTACGACATCCTTATAGAACGCCATTTGCTGCTTTAACCCTTCCGTGACATCCTTGGTACAGCTGAGCCAATTCGGATTTTTAAAGTGAATTTTTGAGAGCGGAAATTTTATTAAAGCCTCAAGTGTACATTTAAGAATTAATTAGTGGAATTTTTTACATGTTTTCAATTTTCGTATGTTGCTAAGAGTGGCCAAGGTACATCTATACCTTCATTGGCATCGTTGATACAATTGTATTACCAACATATTTATTCTTGGAAAAGAATACTGCCTTTAACAAAGTGTCGCCCCGTATACTGTATCCTAATGATAACAACATTTTTTAACAACAGTTTCTTTGCTCTACTGAAAAGTACCGATTTTTACAATCGATAGTTTAACATGGTAGCAACGATGTGTAGAGAGGTATGTATATATGAACCAGGGATTCAACTCATTTTATCTTTTTCCCTGTTGGCCACCGCGAAATTCTCCGATTTTCGGGGAAATGCCCCGCACCGGCATAATTCCATAAAAAACTCAAATTTTTTAATGCAATTGTACATAAAATATTTAAATGTTAAATTTTTTCACTAGGTTAGGTTAGATCTACTGCTCTATTATTAAGCAGTTATGGTAAAAAATGTGCCCTCTTATTTTGATAACAATCATTTCACAGGCGACTTGACGATTGTGACGCTAAAAGAACAATGAATCGAAGGAGCTTCATGGGCTGGTAGAAATGGCTGGCGATAGGAAACGACTGCTTATAGCTGAAACTGACGCGATTGCTCATCATACAGCAGTGGGGCTGCGCTGACATAAATAAAAGAGGTGAGTTACTTCTTAACTTTATACTACAAAAAGATTTGGAAGTAGCTAATAGAGGTCAATCAGCGACCTACGTCCAGGAACGTTCTTTACCTAACTCTCTTCACGGTTATTCGTACGAAAGCAGATAACTGGTGGGTGCTTGAAGTGCCATTATTCTCTGAAACACACAGAAATACATAAGCTCGCACATTTATATCTCTCCCCATAAAAATTGTAGAATTCTCAGAAATCCTAGTTATACTAACTGCGAACGCTATGGAAAGATATTAGGTCAAACTTGACGAAGGGGTAAGAACACTAACTTCGATCTTTATTGATACTTCTGCATTCTTTCGCGTACTAAGCGCAGATCTAATCTCCTTTGGTGGAATAGGGGAGCTGGGATCACGACGTCCAAGAAAGCTTCAAACGGGCAATAAATTGGCAGGACGCTAAATTTTGGTCACCAAAACCATTATCTGACATTAGCATGAATGACTAGCGCCCATTTCCGATCTCCCCTCCCAACAGTTTTTGACAGTTCGGCAGTTATCGTTGAGCGTACATTCAATTGCCATCAATAATGTGATGTCTACTTGTCTCCATGTTGCAACGATACCCCCCACAACCGCTCTGCGTCATCATTATGCGCTTCATATAGCGCAATATCGTTGCACACACGCACACACACATTCACAAACAGCCAGACGACTTTCTATTAACCCGCTTATCCACTCAATTGTCTACATGGCGGCTACAGCGGCGATTTTTCCCGCCCGCCTGTCTGCTTGCCTGCCGGCATGGCATGGCATGGCTGCTAGTTTGGCTTTCCGCCCTACCATCTTTTAGTGCCAACGTCTGTGCGAGTAATTCTTTGTCGGCTATTTTTGCCTTGATGTACATATTTGCGGACTGCAGCAATTTGCAAAAGTGTTTAACACTGAAGGTGTCGCCGCCAATAATATTATTGCTGCCATACTTGTTGCTGGTTGTTTTTTCCTTTATTCGTGGTTTAAACTTTAAAGTTCTCTTTGACACTGCTTTCTTCTGTTTGCTCTTGTTGCTGTTGTGGTTGGCAATGTAACTTTTTAGCTTTATCGCTCTGCTGGTATT
>NW_016198603.1:305-2702 GCF_001687245.7 Rhagoletis zephyria | reverse complement strand
AGGGAGTCGCCCTATCTGAAACCCCGTTTGGTGGCGAACGGCTCGGAGAGGTCTTTCCCAATTCTGACGGAGCTGGTGGTATTGCTCAACGTCATTTTACACAGCCGTATGAGTTTTGAGGGGATGCCAAATTCAGACATAGCGGTTCATGTGACTTCTTTAATCTGATGTTGGAGAAGATAACAAGAGCTGCAAAACTGAGCCGAACTGACATCGACATCATCGTAACAAAAACCGCGTAGTCTGTTCTGTNCGTAGTCTGTTCTGCCTTTTCCAAGTTGGATAAGGAAGCGAAGCAAATGGGTCTGGTGGCAAACGAGGACAAAACGAAGTATCTCTTGTCATCAAACAAACCGTCAGCACATTCGCGCCTTGGCACCCACTAATAAAATCTGAATTGGCATATTTTCTTGATAAAGAGCAACAAACTCCACTCAATTTCTCGATGTTATAGAAATTGGTCAATTTTTTTTACCATATGGTCCATTTTTTTAACCGAAAAAGAAATTAGAAACAGCAACCGTGGTGGCAGCACTGGAGTGAGTGCCTGCTTAAAGAGCATATACATGCGAGAGCGTAGCAAAGTGAACGCAAAATCATTCAAACGTAATTGGCCCACTAACACAATCACACTTTCAGCTCGCGTTTACTTGGGGTAGTGATCACATCTGCTCATATACACTCCTCGTCATTTGAATTTTACATCCTTTCAATCCTTAGTATTTACGGTTTTCCTTTCGTTTATTTAAAATAAATTTTTTGTAAAAATATAGCATATTATACTGGTAAATGCAAAATTTCTTTTCCATTTCTTGGGCAGTATTTTATACGATTTTTTCGTTTTCTTGAGAACTGGAAATAGTTCTTAAAAAAGGTCAACATAGGAGTGTGCCATCCTAATGACCTGCAGTGAATAAGTTAGTAATATTTTAAGAAAAATTTCGGATATGCAGTTTTGTAGCCCATTCAATTATAGAGTAATAAAGTGCAAGTCTCAAGTGACTCTAAAATAGCCCTGACTTTTGAAGTTTTTTTTTATTTTTTATTGGCGGTGCTGCGCATTTTATTCCATATAAAAATTTTGTCGAGCATACTTTGTATGAGAGAAAATGCGCAGCACCATTACCAAAACTCACCGCTATTTTACAGACACTTGAAACTTGCACTTTATTGTACCCCTTTGTTGACATTTTTTTAACTCTGTTTAAACAAAATAAAAATGTAAATACTAAGGATTAAAAAGTTGAGCTATTCAAACGACGAGGAGTGTATGTGGCGTACGTTTGGGAGAGTGGGCCTTTTTACTCCAGAATGCGTGTGCAGTGGCTCTAATTGGTATACGTGCAAGAATGATATAATGAATTGTGGGTATACGTGTATTAGTAAGATTCGTTGCCCCCTTCCTGTTTGCCCATGATTTTCCCTTGATCAAGCCTGTGAAATGGACTTGCTTGCCCGTACGGGCAAAAAGCCCATCTGGAACGATGGGCTGTATGGGCTTTACAAAAACATGGACATAGTGAGGCGAATTAGAATACAGCGGCTCCGCTGGCTTGGCCATGTCGTTCGAATGAACACCGACGCTCCAGCTTTGAAAGTATTCAACTCGGAACCCGCTGGCGGTAGGAGAGGAAGAGGGAGGTCCCCACTGAGATGGAAAGACCAGGTGGAGAAGAAGGACTTGGCTTCACGTGGCATTTCCAATTAGCGTCAGTTGGCACAGAAAAGAAACGACTGGTGTGCTTTGTTGAACTCGGCCAAAATGGTTTAGGCAGTTACAGCGCTAAATAAGAAGAAGATGTACAAATATTTTGTTGGGTATAAAAATTTCGCGTATGAACAGAGAAAATTCTTTCTACCTAACATGCGCGAAAACTATTTTTTTCTCATAGGAATAGCGAAGAAAGTTTTTTGTAGCCCGAACTAGTTCTAGGATGGTCCCGAACTAGTCTCGGAATGGACCTTCAATAGTTCTGAACTAGTCACGAAATTTTCCCAAACCAATACATATATACATACATACATACATAGGTACATATGTATGTACCAATACATAAATGCAAGTGCGAAAATAAATATTGCTTTCATAGAAAATTTTTAAAAATATTCAAAAAATAAAACCTCATTGTACATATACTGGCCCAGCCTTTTCATTTAACACCTAATTTTTTTATCCAGCGTACGGTGCAGATTTTATAATTTTTAAAATAGCGGCAATTCAATAAAAAAATAAACCCTCTCTTGCATACCTGTAGGCAAAGCTTCTTCGTTTGACACCACGTTTTTTAAAACCGGGCAAATGGCGTAATCATTATAACCAGGGAACGGATTTTATGGAAATTGCCTTTCTTTCTGCTAAAGAGATAGAGTATATTCGATTAAGAATGTCCACGATTT
>NW_016198603.1:0-217 GCF_001687245.7 Rhagoletis zephyria | reverse complement strand
TTTTCGCTATTTTGTTTTGCCTTTTTTGCAACACCTAGTGCCTTTTCCTGCCTTTTTCGCTATTTTATTTTGCCTTTTCCAGCCTATTTCGTTATTTTATTTTGCCTTTTTTATAGGTTTTTAGGTCCTAAAAATCCGTTGAATCTTTGACTATTTTATCCTTTCGGATTTCTAACTCGTAAAACTCTGTATAGTTGTAGTAACATTGAACCACAAG
>NW_016198602.1:0-2702 GCF_001687245.7 Rhagoletis zephyria | reverse complement strand
AAAGTGATGAGAGTAGATATCATAAACCAGGCGGCGCTCAGGACTTTCCCATATTATGGGAACAGATAGTAGTTTCTAGTCCTCTAACCGATGGCAAATATTCCTATAAATTATGTAAGCTAGAAGCGTGGATTTTAAACCATCTCAGTTTTGTTGGCTCTCAGAAAGCGAAACAACACCAAACTACATAATTGCCTTCTAGATGTCATTCAGAAGGAACCATGATAGCGCATTTCGGGTAGCTCGGATACTACCCAAGACCGGAATTGCTAACAAGCTCCCCAGAAGCCTTATTGATGGAATTCAGATAGACATAATAGAGGGTCAAAGGCCGAAGCACTTATCAAAACGGCACAGGTCTGTAACACTGCTAGGCCGCTAGCTTGTCGGAATAAATTCCTATTGCCTATAATAGGGTTCGCAAGGATTTTGGCTTCCGAACGGTTTTGGGCTAGCTGGCAGCAGCCTGAAGCCAGAGCTCCCAGTACGTTGGAGTTCAGATTGAGCTCAACTTTGAATGAACGCTCATGTTCAGAAACTCTGGCTTTCGATGTACAGTCGGGAGATCCTTTAGTTTGTGTTGGATCCTTCAGCAGTAGCTAGCTCCACATATGTCCAAATCTATATATAGGCAATTTCACCCTTAACCTCAATCAGATGAGACAGACCAAGTGCAGAAGCTGTCCACTTGTCATCCTCTGCGAAACCTTTCAGCTAGTAGGTTAGAATTGTATGCTGACCTGCAATACTAAGCTGAAGGCTTGGGAAGGAAGTAGCCTCGTATAATATATGTTCGAAAGAAATCACTTAATCCGTTCTGCATTAGTTCTGAACCACGTCGTCGTTGATCAGACGAGAAGAAGCGGTAAAAATCGAGGGCAAGTGTGTTCTAAGGTGTGTATTGCTTCTCGTTCTTCATCCGTATGCGCAATGATTCCGTCGGAGGAAGCATAGGAATGTCTAAATTAAAAAAAATAAATAAAAAACAAAACCAAAAATATCCCACTAGTAGATGGGAAAGGCGAAACATCCACCGCGGTAAATCCGATTTCACAAATCTAATTTATACTCGAGGTCGTTAGCGAGCAGTCATCTTGCAGGCTGTTCCTCTTTAGTGTCGTGGTGATTTGGGGAGAGGTAGGAACAGCTTAGTGTCTATTCGATCATCCACACGAGCCCATAAAATCCGTACACCTACCCGATAGACAGAGAATGACCGTAGCTCTATGGTGAGTAAACAGTCGCTACAACGAGGAGATTATAGCCGCACTTCCAACAGTACCTGCAGACCTCCTGGCTAACGAACGATTTTTTCATTATAAAAAAGGAGGAAGTTTCGTTTGCAATCAATGGGAAGCTTCAGTATTTTCCTAAGTACTTCGCTCTTCCCCTAATTCATTAAACATTCTAAAACTAAAAGACTATCGGAGCAACTCTGGTAAGGTAGTATGAAAAATCACTTGCCCGCTTTTAGGGTAAAAAATTCTTTTGACATAAAGCACTTGAGCATGTTCCAAATGGATATGTATGTATGTATATCATTTTGCCCGCGTTGTCCAACGGGCCCTATGGCCGAGTGAGCGAAGCTCGGCTATTCGAGAGATCCACCGTTCGAATTCATGGAGAGGCGCATTTTTTTATTATATTTTTTTTTATTGAATTTTCTCTTAGTTCTTGGATTTTATTATTTTAAAGGAAAAATATATGTTTTGTAATGTCATTTAATTTTCGAAAACTACTTTTATGTAGTATTTTCTTAATTTCTTTTAATATTTTTTTTAACCTTAAGATTTTATTAAAAAAAACAATCTTTTTTTAAATTAAATATTATTCTTTGGTTAATAAAATTTTTAAATTTTATTGCTTGAAATAAAAATTTAGTTGTTAATTTCATTTATCATTTAACCCATTCTTTTTTAGCTCTATTTTATTTTTTCTTCTTTAATATAGTTTTCTGTTAATTTTTAGATTTTCTTGTTTTAAACAGAAAAAGTATGTGTCTATTTTTGTATTCCATTCAGTTTTTAGAAACTTACGTATTTTTTAATTACGGTTTTTTTTATTTTTGTCTTTTTTAATTTAATTTGCTTTTAATTTCTAGGTTTAGTTTTAAAAAGAATAAAATTATAGTTTAAAAAACTAAAACCTCCCTATTATAATTGCCATTCGTACTGTCATCAGGCATCTTTTAGGCGCATCAATATTACATAGTTACATCCCGAGCTAATAAAAGGAAGGTAAAAATAGGTATATATTTTTTACTCTCTTTAATTTTTAACAAACTTTTTTAGTTATTATTTATTTTTTTTAATTTTGTTGTTTTGAAAACTAAAAATATTTTTTTATTTATTTCATTTAATTTTTAGGAACTCGTTTTATTTATTTTTCTTTCTTAATTTAATTTTAATGATCGTTTTTGAATTTAGTTTTTATAGATATATAATTTTAATTTTAAAAAAACTTCTTTCTAAAAGGCAAACAGAATAACGCTAAGACCGACCTCCTCGAAACCAGATCTTTCATTAAATCTTTTGAAATACAGAAAAGAGCTTTCAACATACATACTTTTGCCTTGCCCTGTATCCAAAATCCAGAAGAGTGCATAACAGCTTTCGCTTGATTGTTTAAAGCAACTCATCACCACACATTTTATTTCCACATCATTACGCCTCTATATCAATTAGATACTTTATGTATAATTT
>NW_016198601.1:0-2702 GCF_001687245.7 Rhagoletis zephyria | reverse complement strand
TTGTGTGGAACAAGTGGCGTAGAAATCAGTGAATGGCAAATGTGATATACATATGTATTTCTTCGAATATTTATAATAAAAATTTGCCCCCCATAAAATAAGGAAAAGTAATGGCATCGCTGAAAAGTGTCAGTTTCGCGGCGTATAGGCAAAGCCTTTTTGTGTTTTAGAAAGCGGCTTCGAAGTCGACATATAGATGGTGTGTGTTGATCCTGTTCCCGCGGGTCTTTTCCAAGATTTGGCGTATTGTCAATACCTGGTCTATGGTGGATTTTCCAGGTCTAAATCCACACTTTTAATTTTCTTTTATATTTGGATACCCTTTTTGACACAAGTTTTGTTTTTTTGATTTTTGTGAATACACATTTGTTGGTTAGATATAAATAATATTTTAAAATGCACTTCGTTTTGCTAATATTCTGACTTCTGAAATTAATTTTCAATTTCCGTTGAAAATCTTATTATCTTATGTGGTATTGGTTTGGTTTGACAAATGTTTTGCAGATTTTTTTTCTGTTGGCCTGCCTCATTAGCCTGGGTCTGTTTTGAATAGACAAGCAGATTGCTTATCACATCCCTCATCAAATGTAGAGCAAATATAATAAATTGATTTGTGTTTTTAGTTGATGACTGGTATTAATTTCAGTGACCGTAGAATATATGCATGTTCATACAAATGCTTCAATGTACATTCGTGTATACACATATCTACAAGTAAATATAGCTTCCTTATATGCAAATTCCAATTGCGCATCGCACATTAGCCTGAAGCTGTCAGAAAGTCCAGGTTTCGAAATGCCTCAAAATAATCAACTTAGTAGTTGATTAAGTTTCAGGCATTTTAATTTAATTTTTATGAAAAAGTATTTAAACAATTAGATACAAAATATTTATTAATAGTCTGACTAAAACGTTTTGATTATTTTTGCTAAAAAAACGGAAATAATAAGTAGTATTCGTCAACCGATTTTACGGCATTACCTTTATCTGGGAAGTACAGAAAATTATATGAATTTATTTGACCATACCAACAAAAAAAGGTTCGCCGTACACCGTCGAGTCTGAAGTATGTTTGCAAAGGCAAATTCGAAAATTTTTATTTATAGTTTTTGCCTTTTAAAATTTTTCATCATAACATCGGAATATACAGTCGGATCCTAAAGTGCGACATATCGAGGTTTCTGCCTCAGGCTGAGAATTTCTTTGTTCTAATGCCCCGTTCTAGTACTTTCCCCACAGATCTCAGCTTTTAACACCCTAACGTTCTCACTATCATAACGTAAGTAAATAAATTAAAGCTTGCCAAACATCATTGAAAAATGTAGAATCCAGCCACAAGTTTGTGTATAACAAATGTGAGAACTCGTACATATCTATAGTTCCTTTATGTGCAAATCTCATACTAAATACATATTAAAGAATGCTTTACATACCTGCGGACAACATCAAAGCACTGCATAGTGTATACTTCTGTACATTAAGGTTACATCATTCTTTGCTATCAGGCGCTTCAATCATGCAAATTCACTAAATCTTTATAGACACACATGTACATACATAAATATGTATGCATACATATATAATTGCTTATTTGCATACGTGTTTATAATCAAGCTGATTGTGTAAGCTATAGTTCAATTGATGACTTTGTAGGCTGAATTAATTTATGCATTACTACAATTACAACACATATAAATATATGTAGATATACATACAAAAAATCGACTGCGAAATTTTTTCGGAACTGTAAAAAAAGCGTCAAAAGCGCAACCCTTAATGTTAAAATTTATGGGTAGCTCATAGCGATTCCATTTAAATAACACAAAAAAAAAATCAATTTTGAAATGCAATAACTCGGAATTAGCGATTTATAGTTTTGTAGGAAATTAAAGGCAGTACAAAATTCCCGGCTGATTTTTTCAGAAATTTACTCCTCCAAAAGGAAGTTATTCAAGATTAAAGTCAAAATTTTTATTTGGAGGAAAATGCACAACACGGCCAACACAAAAAATAAAATAAAATAAAAACAAAAATATTTTGTAGCCACTTCAAACTTGCACATTTTTATACTGTGTAGAATTCAATGTCCTATAAAACTATATACCCAAAAATTTTAATGAAAAAATTCTGAATTATGCAGTTTTGATATACAACTTTGTTACTTTTTTTTTGCAGTTTTACATTAAGGTCGTATCTACTCATTCGACGTTTAAATTTAGGGGCCCGATAAAGTATTTGGGGTATTCACAACGGTGTCGTAAGTGTCGTGTTGTTGTATGTCGTAAACAATAAACGCCTAAGAAATATATTACGGAGGTTCGCAAAGTACCATCAAAGCCATATTATGAATTTTTGTAGTGTTAAAAAATAGTTGTTTGTGGTTTCAGGTTCTCTAAAAATTTATTTAAGCATTTAGAGTTTACGACATACGTACATACATTCGACACTTACGACACCATTGTGAATCCCTCAACTACATCAACATTTCTAATGGCAAACGACACATGCCGATTTCACTCAGTGATGACAAGGGGAATAATTCAAAAATGAATAGTTACAATTTCAGCAGAATATTACTAGAAATAACAGAGTTTTTGCAGACAATTTTACTTAAAGCAACTAATAAATGTTTTAGATTTTGTCATTTCTTTTTTTTTTTTTGCAACTGTCTCTGCAATCGCAGTGGTGTCCTTGTTATCACC
>NW_016198600.1:0-2703 GCF_001687245.7 Rhagoletis zephyria | reverse complement strand
ACTACTACAGTCAACTTCTCTACTATGCCTCACTGCAGAATCAGCAGCATCAGCAAATGCCCAACGGCACTTCTTCACCTTCAGCACCATCAGNTCTACTCCTACTACTACCAGTACTACTACAGTCAACTTCTCTACTATGCCTCACTGCAGAATCAGCAGCATCAGCAAATGCCCAACGGCACTTCTTCACCTTCAGCACCATCAGCAGCAGCAGGGGTAGCAATTAGCAGCACTAATTACCGACCTCCACCACCACCACCACCTCCGCCTCCTTTTTCTAATCATCACCACCACCGAATTAATGACAGCAACAACAACAACAGCAGCAACGGTAGTCGAAGTACGACCACTACCAGCAAACATCAGAGCAGAAGAGCAGACAAACTGGCGGCTCAGTTAGTGTCGGCGGCCCTCTCCTCAATCTCCACCAACTCCTCCTCCTCCTCCTCAAATAACCTCCAAAGATCTCAAAAAACGGAACCAGGCAGAACTGATTCTCAAAGAGGTGATCACCCAAGTGAAACGATCAGAAGAAAATTTGATAAAAGCGACAACTATCGACTTCAATCATCGAGTGCACTATTGCAACCTTCAGTCATAGGGACAAACGTCCCCAGAAAAGTGCCCTCAAACACCGAGCGCAGTGATAATAATGGTGGAAAGTTATCAACCACAATCAACCCACCACCACCACCCTCTAACTCCACCGACCTGCAGAACATTCTCACCTTTCAGAATCTCTTTCTCGACAGTCTGGCGGCTCAACAGCAGCAGCAGCAACAAAACCAACTAAAGCTAAAGAAATCAACAGTGGGAGTGAGTAAAGCGACCTCCAACAACAGTTTCAGCCACAGCAGTGACCAGCAACAGCAACGCCCCAAAAAGTTTCTCTGCAGCGATTGCAAGTCAGCCTTCAGCAATCGCAGCCAGCTCAACAGTCACATTCGGACGCATACCGGTAAGTGTGATGGTAAAAGTGTTCCCCAAAATTTTAACCTCTTTCCCCTCAGGCGAGCGACCCTTCGTCTGCGACTACAAAAACTGCCAAAAGTCCTTCACGCGAAACGAAGAGCTGACCCGCCACCGGCGCATCCACAGCGGCATCCGCCCCTACCCGTGTCGCTGGTGCGAGAAGCGCTTCGGCCGCAAGGACCACCTGCGCAAGCACGAGCGCACCCACGAGCGACGCCTCCGCTCCACACTCCTCCTCANGGCGAGCGACCCTTCGTCTGCGACTACAAAAACTGCCAAAAGTCCTTCACGCGAAACGAAGAGCTGACCCGCCACCGGCGCATCCACAGCGGCATCCGCCCCTACCCGTGTCGCTGGTGCGAGAAGCGCTTCGGCCGCAAGGACCACCTGCGCAAGCACGAGCGCACCCACGAGCGACGCCTCCGCTCCACACTCCTCCTCAACTATACGGCCAGTCTCAGCGGTGCTGGAGGTGCCGGAAGTTCAATTGGGCCAGCAGCAGCAGCAACAGCAGGAATGCTAGGACCAAACGATAGCAGAATAAACCCCCCACCCTCCACCCTTCACCCCATCATCCCAAACAGCAGCAGACCACTGGACCTCTTTGGGCTGCTGCAGCATTCTCAGTCCTCCTCATCCCAAACTAAAACAATGACGCCCACCACCCACCCACGCAAAGACCAAAGATTATCATCATCTTCGAGCAGCAGCAGCAGCAGTGGAAGCAGCAAGAGCACCACCTCCTCAACACTGAGCTCGCCTGCTTCTCAGTCAGCGGCGATGGACCTGTGCGGCAGCAGTAGCGGCATCAGCAGCAGCATCATCAGTCGCCTTCCTCATCAACCGCTGCCGCCACTGCCGAAGTCGGCACCTAAACTGTGCTGATGGTTAAGCCCAAAGAGCAGGCAAAGGCAACCTAGCCCAAAATCGAATCGATTAGCGCCTCCAAAGTGTGTGCTTGTGCTAATTGTTCTCTCCCCCACCGCTCTAACCTGTAATGGTCGCCACTACCACCGACACACACAAATCTCTCTCCCTCGAGACAATCGATGCAATAAAGAGAAACGATTCATTCACTGACGACCGTGTAAATGACAAAATTGTCAAATGAGCGCAAGAGATTGATTCATTGACATCAAATCAGAATTTCGAGTAGTAACAAAAAGAATTCAACAGTTAAATCACTGCCTCTTTTTTAAAGCAGAAAAACTGCCGACTAAAGACGACTGAGCACTCACTCACACACAGCAAATATGAAACAGAGTGGGCTTAGTCAGTCAGTTAGTCAGCGGCAGCCTGTGATTAATTAATGGCCGCAGCTTTGAGAAAAAGAGGGGGACTCCTATCCTCCTCAACGGGTAGAAAAAAAGAAATCAAATTAATTAATCCATTTAGGGAATAAAACGGTGTGTGTGTGTGTGTGCGTGCACTGCGATCTTTCTGAGGCAGCAGTGGATATAATGGACACTAAAACAATCGACGGTAATCAGCCGTTCAAAGCAGCAGCAACGGTTCGATCGAATCGAAGAGGAGGCAAACAGACGGGGGGACTGACAGTGAGCAACAGTTCACCTGACTGAGCTCACAGCAGACAAACACTAAAGCAACGGCAGCAGCAGCAGCTTCGCACGCCGATCCTCCTCAACTTAGCCAGTCAATCCGATTTATCCTCTCTCTTTTCTGCGAGGTCTAAATTCATTAATTAAACACCTAGTCGTTCACCTGTCA
>NW_016198598.1:0-2703 GCF_001687245.7 Rhagoletis zephyria | reverse complement strand
CGATTTCGCCCATTTTCAATAGCAACCTACCTTGGATAAATGGAAACCTTCAAACAAAATTTCGTTGAGATATCTCAATTTTTGCTCGAGTTATCGTGTACACGGACGGACGGACAGACGGACGGACATACAGACATGGCTTAATCGATTTCTTTTTTCATCCTGATCATTTATGTATACATTTGTCTATATCTATCTCGATTNTGTGAACAAAGTTATAGTACCCTTGGGTACAAGTGCGCTCGGGTATAAAAAACTGCTATCAGATTTGAAATCAGCTCCCTCGAAAACTCCCCATTTATATGAGTTTATGCAGCAAAGGAAAATGTTATAACATTTGGTCGCCATATTGGACCCGCCATTTTAAATTCCAAAAACCCTACATCAGATTCGAAATCAGCGCTTTTCAAAACCCCGCTTATATATAAGTTTTTGGTGAAAGGGAAAGAACTATATACAATTTGGTCGCTATATTGGATCCGCCATTTTGAATTTCGAAAATCTGACTATATATTCGAAATCAGCGACCTCAAAAACCCCCAAACACTAAGTTTCAAATCAATTTGGTTACTTATCGACTTTTGGCCAGCACATGATAGTCGCCAGACCATAGTGCACTGTATAGGTTACGCACTCGTTCAATGTTCTAATAATATACAAAATTTTTAATTAACAAAAACGATGACTTAAGTCGATTATAGCTTTTTTAATGTTATTCCTAACATTCGCATTCGCATTCGCACATTCGCATTCCGAAAATTCGCATTTGCATTCGCAATGTGAAAAATATGACATTCGAAACATCCCTGGTTCGGATACTAAAAACCTATTTATGTACATACCCAAGAAAACACCAAACAAATATTTCTGCAACCGTGGAGAAATTCATAGTTCCCAAGTTGAGATCCAACATCATTCCCCAACTCTTTTCTAACTTTGGACTGAAGTTGAGATGAACTTGGGAAAACAACTTTCCCCAACACGGCAGCACTGCTTTTAATAAATACATATATGCAAGTGGCAGCGTTGGCAAAACATATGGATTCGAAAGTATAAAATCGGCGCATAGATACGTAAAAAAAGATATAGAAACAAATTTTTAATTATCAAGTGAAAAACTAAAGCTATATAAAGAGGAAAATTACCAACAAAAAGTCAATAATGCCTTCAAAGAAAATAAAACGCGAAGTGAATGAAGTGGTTGACTTATTGTCGAACTGTAGATGGAAAAAGGGAAACATTAAATCCCCTGAATTTTAAAGTGAATTATTTTAATACGATATTGATTGACTACATATTACAAAAGGAGTAAAACAATAAATGTATCTATGTATGTCGTTTCAATAAAAAAGGTATACATTATTTTACTATTTTAATTTCAGTACTTTAATGTTATTTGAAATCAATTGGAGAATCACATTGGAGTTCAAGTTGAGAACTAACTTTTCCCCAGCTTTAGAAACAGTCCTATTCTCATACAAAGAACAATGCTCTTTTTGTTGAGAACGCTAACCTCAAGTTGAGCTCAAACCTAAATGTTTGTGGGGTACACAGCTATCTGCGCAGTATTTAGATTGTATGCCTAAATGATAAAAGTAAAACAATCTTAAATCATTAAAAGTTGCTAGATACTAAAATAAATATTTGTAATTGAAGTGTTTAACAGATGCTAAACACTAAATATTTGTGTATGTACTTAGGTATTTCAGGGTGCTAGAAACTTAGGTATTTAGTGGTTGCTAAATACTGAAGTAAATATAATTGAAGGATTTAGAAGATGCTAAATACTAAATATTTGTTTCTGGCTAAGAAAACAGCCATAAAAAAAGACAATAACGGCATTTATATTTCTATTCATAGATAGTATCGAGCCCTAACCGCCAAAATAACGTAAGCGACATTTTTTTCAAAATTTTCTCTTTGATGCAGAAACATTCCTAGAGCATCTAGATGCATTTCTGCATCAAAAATAACATTTTGAAAAAAATGTCGCTTACGTTATTTTGGTGGTTAGGGCTCGGTATATTTAGTTCGTCGCACATAACCTTATCTTTTTCAGATGGTTTTTGCGAGTTTTGTAAAATTTCCGTTTGTTAATAGTTGTACGAATACTTCAACTTGCAAAACATAGTTTTAAAGAGATTCGATACAAAAATTTTCTGAATTTTCAAACCTGCACATTATTATACTGAAATTAAATAAGCTACAAAACTGCATACCCAACGAGGTTCTAACCGCCCAATTCTGTGTTTTCTTGATAAATTTTTTGCAAAGAAATTTTATCTTTTTATCAAGTAAAAGCTCCCTTCGCATTCTGTGTCAATATTTATAAAACAAAAAGCTCTACGATTTTCACATGAGTGGAACTGACTTCCACATGAGTGGGACTGATTTCATTGTCACATAGGAAAAATATGAATTTAAAAGCAAAAAAGCTTTTGACTGCAGTAGCCGAGTAGGTAAAGATGACGACTATAATTCCGTGCGTTGCAGGTTCAAATGCTGGCACGTGGAGTATTTCATTGTTAGAAACAAATCTATACTAATTATATAAAGAGAAGTCCCTTTTTTTTGTAACAGGTAATCTCGCGAACGGCTGGTCCGATTTTCATGAAATTTTGTATACAAATAGCTTTCGGTAACCACCATGTTTTAGGCTAAAAAAATTTTACTTTTTTCGGGTAGGTGGACCAGGGACCGGTC
>NW_016198597.1:0-2703 GCF_001687245.7 Rhagoletis zephyria | reverse complement strand
TTTGTTTGGCTATCTATCTGACTGGCATCTGTGTCTGCTGGCCTGTATGCATTGAGTGTGTGTGTGTGTGTGTGTGTGTGTGTATGGGTGTGAGTGAGTTGCGATATCAAAAATTACTGCATTGCCGTATTTTTCTTTGACCATGAACAAACCGTAAAGGACTTGTGCACACATACATATGTATGTATGTGCAAGTACATATTTTCACACAAACAAACGCACTCTTCTGCAGCATCACATATGTATGTATGTATCATCAGCAACATCAGCAACAGCAGAGAGGACGGGCAGCAGGGTCGTCGGCAAAGGCCATTACCGCCTGCATTATGCTGTCTGAATATATCTAGTTAATGGCAGCAAAGATCACTGCAGCTAACGAGAAGAGAGTTAGGTGCCGAGTGGGCGACGACTACAACAACAAATGCTGGTACGCCCACAAGCTAACCACCAGAGTACAATGGTGATGGTCATTTTCACCTTAATAAACCCGCACGTATGCCTCGATTACAGTTATGTATGTATATACATACAGGTACGTGGTTGTATTTAGTAAAGTTTTCACCACTTTCCTTTGCTGGTATGTTCTTTAGAGTACATACATTACGAAATATCGGGTGGATGAGTGTGAATTGCTTTTTCTCACTCCGCCCCACACACACGCTTGCCCTGTGCCTGGAATGTGTAGCATAAACTTGTTAATTGTCAAAAATTTGTGCGATAAAATGCAAAGGTTGCTGGCCGCACATACATACATACAAACATACATATCTATGCTAATGCAATTCTCCATCAGTGTGTGTGTGTGTGTGTGCTTTTGATATGCAGATTTGCATACTTTTATGCGACAGCATAAATTCATATTCGTCCTAGTATTATACATACTTATACATATGTATGTGGCAATGTGCGCGTTTGAGTGTCGGTGTTTCAGGTGTTTATTGGTGGTTGCGAAATTGAGATTGACACTTGTAGTTTGGCAGTTTGCATTTTCGCATTTTGCACTCTCAAAAGCTTTGCTTTGCAAATTTTAATTGCTTCACTCTAATGGTTTTGTGGTTACGGCAGTGCGAGTGAGTGATAATTTTTGATAGGCGACAGACCAAGAGATAACCAGAGGATACGCATGAACGTTACGAAGCAGTTGTATGTGTATGTAAGTGGATGTAATTTAATACGAAGAGCAAGAAGTGTATTGTTTTGTGATTAAAAAAGGAAAGTGAAAAAACAGTTTATTTGTTGAAAACTTCCTTAAGGCCTGTGTGAGAAATATTGTAAGAAAATAAAGAGATATACATATGTATGTACGGACTAACTATAAAACTAGTGAACCCGCATGATGTTAAAACGCCAAAATTTAATTTAACTTTTTAAACACTCCCACCCAAAAAAACCCAAATAAATATTCCAAATGTTTCATTTAAATCCATCCAGCCGTTTCTGAATGAAGAGAGGTTTCGCGTGGTGTCGGTTTTTCATTTCATAAAATTTCAAATCCCCTTTAACCGTTCAAAAAAAGTTCTAACTTCAAAAATAAAACCTTATGACACATCTACAGTCCCAGTTCTTTAATTTGACATCTCATTTTTGAAATTCGAAATAACCGAGCAGATCTAATGGCACAAACAAAAAGTCTTCGCGTATTATGTATGTACATAGTTAGTTAGATATTACTTTTCGGATAGGTGGCAACCCTATTAAAAAAATATTTCCAAACTAAAGTTTTCTTAAAGCTTTTTCGTTTAAGACTCATATTTTAATATTTAATTCGATATTGTATGAGTCAAATAAGTTCGACTTTGAAAACAGGTGACCACCCTCTTTAAAAGTATTTTCATATTAAAGTCTTTTTTAAGCTCTTTTTTCTGACCTTATGATACATAGTTCAATTAGTTGATGAATTAAACTGAATTTTATTTTTTAAACACGTGGCTACTATCCTTTATACAGATCAAAAATAAGTCCTTTTCAAACCTACTTCGATAGATTTAGTAAGTCATTTAACTTATTAAATAAGAATTAAAAAATCGAAATGTTCAATCTCTCTTTCGCTTGACACCCATATTTTAATATCTCATTTGTATATAATTTAACTAAATTCTAATTTTAAAACAGGTGGCAAGCGTGTTCAAAGTATGTTGAACCACGTATGCTGAACCTTCTTGAACATCTTTCGTCTGGCACTTATACGCGGATACATATTTCCAGTACCTCATTCGGGAAAATTTTCCAAAACGGATCCAGGCTTTGAAAAAAAAAAATATTAGGGAGTATAGAGGAGCTTTTTCAGATTCTAAATCTGAAGACCCCACTCTCCGGAGGCTTATAGTTTTAAAGTAATTCGCATTTAAAGTTGCAAAAAATACCGAATTTAACCTCACCTTTTGCTTTGTACACCAATTGAAGTGAAATGTCAGTGCTGCCATACATATGAAAAAATGCCTCAAAAACACAAAACGGAAGCAATAAAAAAATGCAGANACGGAAGCAATAAAAAAATGCAGATAATGATCGCGCGATATTTAATAAAAAAATTTAATTATTTATTGGTCGATTTTTGATTAAAAAGTTGCATAATTTATCGAAGTATCGATTTTATAATAAAAAGCGATATTTTATTAAAAATGTTCAGGCGAAAATTTTTAATAAAAAATCGAGTGATTTTTAATTAAAAATTTTCATTATTTATGGAAGTATCGATTTTTA
>NW_016198596.1:0-2703 GCF_001687245.7 Rhagoletis zephyria | reverse complement strand
AAATTAAGATTTCACAGTTTGATTGTTTCAAATTGCGTATATGTATGTACATATGTAGATATGTATGAGGGCGACTTCATCTGATATTTACACAAGTGTGTGTGCTGATCTTAAATTTTAAATTCTGCCCAATGAATCAATCAAGATTTCCTAATTAATCTCTGCCAAATAGAGTGACGCACAAATGATGCAACTCGTATTTATTTTTGTAACTACATAATTGAGAGCATATGAAATGTAAAAAAATGGCAGTGATCAAAATGTATCAGAAAATCATTTGCGCGAATGAGAAAATATTTATTATAAATGAGGAGTGCAAATAGTTTTCGGAACATCTCAATTTGTATGAAGAAAGCGCGCTAATAGTCTTGGTGGGTTAAAGAAATGGTTGTCGAAAATTCTCTCGGTACACGAAGGAGGTCTGTGTGAAAGCGGAGGGATCAGAAGTCTTTATTTCTCTTAAAATTATATCGGTTTTTATAATTTTTCGAAACAGAAGGAGATAACTGGGTGTCACAGAGCTCAGTTGCTCAACAAAGCTTTCAACAAAAAGTGTTCCGCCCTCTCATTCTCTTCAATGCAGGGAAGGCAAATGAGGTTGTTATGTATGCCGATTACAGCCAGGTGTTTATGCCACGTAAAGTGTTCCGTTAGTTAGACGGAAAAGCCTAGCATTGGCATATGTATTTCCACAGCTCATATCTAGTTTATTAAACTAGATGTCCTTTCGAGCGATCAGTCTAACATTGTTTATCCTTAAGGCAACGGAAAAGAGACCCAACCACCCCAACTACTATCTGGCACATTAAAGACGGCACATGGTCAAAAGAACAAACTTTTAGAAAAGGTTCAAGATAGGATTGGGCGACAAAGCGCCGTGGAACCAAATAATTATAAAAAAGGCCTTTCAGGCCCATATCTAAAGGTTTTATTCAATTATTACCAAAATGGTCGAAGTTTTACGGGCAGGCGGGGTATATGACCCTAAAGTTATGATATTGATAAGATTAGGAAAGCGAGTGTCTAAAATAGCCCAGTCAGAGAACTCGTAGGGGCTACGGTAATCTGAAGACTGAAGCCTGCGAGCCCAAATGAAGACCCACGAATTAGCTTAGATGACTGCTGTCATGAATGCGGTTCGGTGGCACAAATCCTTCTACAGCTCCTTCTAGAATGCGACCCGATGACTATGCACATACACTGTTGAAACTTTTGAGTTTCTTTAGGACTTTAGTGCTTGACAAGGTCTTGTGATGATTTTTGAAAACACAAATTAGCTTTTGGCTCTTAACTTGCAATAAACGTTCCACTTGTATCCCTACAATATTGAGACCACAAGTTCCTTTGGATATGTTCTTATACTCCACTCTTTCTGATTTCTCAACCTTTTATGTTATATTAGTTACTCCTAGTCTCGCCACCACCTACTTTTCCATAAATCTCTTCATATAGCGCCAAAAAACAAAATTCGTCTTCAAGAACTACATTCATTATCTATGAATTGCGTCAAATCATAGTTCGTCGTCCTTTAATTTGACGATTTGTTTTACCACATTTCCCCAAAAGTCAAAGCGAAAAGCAAGCAAATTTCTAGAAATGCCATTAAAATCATAACATCCAATTGATGGCGAAACTTATTGTCAACTATTAGTTTTGCCACTTAAAACTTGCTAGCAACAGCAGTGATGAAAACAATAACAACAAAACCCGCACAACATCAACATAAATCTTCGATGTCAACAAGAACCAACATAAACCAACAACCAATTCGGCAACACTCGCAAAACTTAGCAGCCAACCGAGAAAAAAAGTCCAATTCTATAAGCAACAATTTCAATTTAGGATGCAAATAACAAGGAGCCGCGCAGTCTGAGTCATGGCGAAGACGTCAGCGCCTTTGTTGGTAGTGGGGGGGAAAATACACAGTAATTGTGGTGTTGTTATTATTTGAAGGCAAAGGTGGAGGAGTTGGTGGCAACGCGATTTCGACTGCGACCATTGAGATGCTGAGAAGCAGGCGGTGCCGCTGCTGAAAACTAAAACAAAAGTTGCCAATTTAACTAAACTCGCTAGGCTCTGGGTTGAAAGTATGGCTGGGTCTAAGCCCGCAAGGTATCCGTACATGCGACACAGCACATTGTGGCAATAGCCTCCAAGGAATGCTGTTACGCAACAGAGTCGAAGGCGACCGTAGAGCCGATGTGGCGCTGCCTTTTCCAAGTGAATCTTCTAAATTAAATTTGCATATTTTAAATGAGTTCGCACACAGAGACGCAAATGTACGCGCAAATGCACATAAATATCAGCATCTAACTGTTAAGGCGGGCAGCGGAAAATGTGAAAATGTTTGCCACTCTGGGCTGTAGCTGGCTGCGACTCCCTAGGACCTAGGTTGTAGTGCTTTCTACTAAGTTATTGCTGTTGTTGTACGCAAATTAGTTACATTGATTGCGCGTGGTAAATGTGACAACAACAAACCCAACCAGCGGTAAAGTGTACCTTTTAAATCACCTCTGCTGTCGTTGCCGCTCCGCGCTTTACTTGGAAATGCGTTTACACAAAGCCAAACCAATTCAACCAGCAGCAAGCATCAACACCAACTGCAACAAATCTCGATTTAATATTTTTGGAGCCTTGAAACTTGTAGCGCAGCGACGAAAACAGCAAATTGACGCCACTACAAATTTCACATAATTTCTGCTG
>NW_016198595.1:0-2703 GCF_001687245.7 Rhagoletis zephyria | reverse complement strand
ATATTCTTAGACTACTTAACCAATTTTTTTATTAGTATATGTGGACAATACTTATGAGTAAAATATGAGCATCATGAGCAACCTCTAAATTTATACTTAGAAACGTAAAGTTAGGTACCAGCACCTCTTTCGGCAAGAGGAAAAATTTTTGGACCACTCTAATGTACACTTGTGATTTTAGTTAAGTAAACTATGTAGTAAAGTAAGATATGTATGCACTGTTACACGAAAAACAATTGATTGAGCAGATGAAAAATGCATGCAAACACAAATACCGACGTTTAACAAAGATTGGCGAACGAACTTAAAATGAATTATAAATCAGGCAAGTAAAAGTGCAATTCGCTTGTAGGAAACATGAGTGAAGCACGGATAATAACTGTGGTTATGAGTGACAACTTGGTCATATTGGGATAAACGTATATACATGTATGTAGCTACATAATTAGATATGAAAACAATCGATTATTGTGTCTATTTGGATACATATTTTCAAAATAGAAATCAAATTCTTTGTACATTCAATGTATAGTAAAGCGACATCAAATTAATTCCAATCTCTTTCCTAATTAGTCAATAATTATAGGTTTACAGAATTATGAACTTTATGAGTTTAGCAATCAAAAAACAACAATACGAAAGGCTAAAGCAATTAACGCACACCTTAATGTTTCACTAAACAAATTTAAAACTAATTATCCCTTATCCTATGTCAAAGAGGCAGCCGCAGGCACTTTCTTCGGCGAACCCAACTAACACAACTCGGTAGATAACGAAGAATACAGAAGGTGAAAGGGAGGGAGAGGATGCGCTTGCCATTTGTCATTTGCCGTCCAACATCGCATTATCTGCTTATATATCTAACCAGCAGTTAGTGCCACTGCGGTCGACCCAACCAATAATTGGAACAAAAACACATACACATATGTACATATTTAAATACTATTATGCACACTTTATTTAGGAATTCAGGAATAAAAAGAAAAAGGCACATAGAAATATGCAAACCAAGCTTGACAAGGGATGGCGGAAATTCGTTCCAAAATAAATCAAATACGTAACTCTTTGAAAATAAATTGAACAAGCTGCAAAGAAGTTATGACTTCTATGGCTAAAAATAAGAACATAGCCCCCATACCTTAAGGTAAGACGTATTCTACGTCAAAAACAGCGAAATTCAACGCACGTGTAAAACTTTCACGATGTGTCGCAAATGTTGTATTGCCGTATGTCATATTTTATTTACATAGATATATCAAACTGTGAAAGTGCAGAATTTTGTGAAAAAACGCACCCTTGCAGGTTATTTAATGCTTTATAATTTTACTAGATCTCGGCAAGAAAAAACGCACCGCGTATTTTCTCAACTCTTACATAAATCGAAAAGATTAATTTATAGAGGTCACGGTGAAGGTATTGGTGTAAGTAATGGTTATGGTAATGGCAAGTTGGTAGTGCTAATGGTAAGGGTATTGGTAATGGTAACTGTAATGCTATTTGTAACAGTAATTATAACTGTAATGATAATTGTAACTGTAATGGTAATGGTAATTAAAATGATAGTTATAACCATAATAGTAGGAATGGTAAAAAATAGATATGGTAATGGTTTTGGTACAAATATATGTAATGTAAAATATCAATTTATTGCAATTCAACTAATGGAATAGGTACTGATAGTGGTATTGGTTGTTGTAGTCGTAATTATAATGGCATTGGTAATGGTAATTGCAATGGTAAAAGTAACAATAATTTTAATGGTAATAACAGTACAGGTACAAAAAAAAAGGATTTGGATATGGTTATGGTAATTTTAATGTAATATTTTGACTTTACAATACGTTAAAAACAGACCAACATTTAATAAATTGCTATTTACATATGTACCTCCCGCTTCAGATTTTTCTGAACAAAGCCACGTTTTCAAGGTCATAACGGTAGCGTCAATAGCTTACTATTGCGGTACTTCACCGGATGTTCACAATTATTAATGCCACTGAAACATACAAGCGTACTGGTGAGATCATTCGATTAGAAGTATTTGGCTTTTGAAAGGTGTATGGGTACTTCAAGCAACGGCATTGATAACATTTTCAATAATTCAAACATTTTTCATTCAATGAAGTGGTAATAGTAATAAATATTAATGCTATTTGCGGCGTATCAGTTGTACAAACTGAAGAATACGAAATGTTATGTATGTTATGTTATCTCATGCGATTTTATGTCATGTTATGCTATGTTATGTTATGCTATTTTATGTTATATTATGTTATATTAAGTCATGCAACGTTATGTTATGCTATGTTATATTGTGTTATGTTATGTAAAGTCATGTTATGTTTTGTTGTGTTGTTCAACGCATTTTACCTCAGCTCACCACAGCTCACCCACATCAACTCCTCTCAGTTCACGTCAACTCACCTGGACTCACTTCACCCCAACTCAGCATATTTCAAACCAACTCAATTCCCCTCACCTCACTTCAACTCACCTCACTTCAACTCACCTCAACTTATCTCACCTCAACTAATCTCACCTCAGATCAGTTCACCCTAACTCATCTTAACATATATAAATTGAGCTCACCTGAAATCAATTCACCTCACCTTAACTCAACTCAACTCAACTCACCTTAACTCACTTTAACTCACACAGTATAAATACAGAGGTCTACTCTAAGACATAAGTAAAATCTTGACA
>NW_016198594.1:0-2703 GCF_001687245.7 Rhagoletis zephyria | reverse complement strand
AAATACCGCCGAATCGCGTCATTGGCAAGCAAAACATTTGGACAATTGTCGCGAATAATCACCAAGACACACCTATGACGGACATCGATTGGAATGAAATGGAGGGACTCTTCTGTCTGCAGTCCACCAGCGCACAAGGTTCGCCAAAATTGGGACGTGAGAGCAGCAGTAGCTCTGGCTATGATACGCTCGATCGGAAATCGAAGAAGGAAAGTACGGAAATAACGCTGTTGGATGGTAAACGCAGCCTGAACGTAAACATCTTTCTTAAGCAATTTCGAAGGTAAGACTTGTGTCTATAATATCACTGCAATGCATTTACTGGACGGTCAAAATTTATGTGAAAAATTTTTTCCGCTTCGAGTCGTTCATTTGCGTTTCATTCAGTTAACATATTTCTGACGCTTCTTTTAACCCAAGTCCTTAAAATAATGTTAATATTTTCAACCTAGTGACTGTGTTATTACGATTTTTCTGTATTCTCTCTTTTTCACTCACTTGCTTTCAGTTCTAATGAGGATATCATACAATTAATAAGAGATGGCGATCACGATGACATCGGCGCTGAGAAGCTGCGTGGTTTATTGAAAATACTTCCCGAAGTCGATGAATTAGATATGTTGAAAACTTTTAATGGCGACAAAAACCGTTTGGGTAATGCGGAAAAGTTTTTACTGCAGCTTTTGGAAGTTCCAAAGTGAGTATGGATATTAATTAATACGAAAGTAAATACATAAATAAAATCATGAACCCTTCCACTTGAATTTCAGTTACAAGCTACGTATCGAAAGTATGCTGCTGAAGGAGGAATTCGCTGCGAATATCAGCTACCTGGATCCATGCATCAACGCAATGATTTATGCTGGTGGAGGTAGGTCATAAGTACATATTTTATATGAAATGTCTTTATTTAAAGCTTTTTTTGATTTCATTTATTGTAAAAGTTAATTAGTATAAATACATATGTATAATATATGGATCCATCCATGCCTAATCGACCAAACGCACTATGGGCCAAATATGTGGCGAGCTTAGCTCAGTGGGTAGACCACGAGCTTTTAAATCCGAACTCGCTGGTTCATATCCCGGTGACCGCGGTTGAAGAAGTCTGATGAGGAGATGTGGTGATCTCCGAAATAGAAGCTATAACTTCTACCTACCATGTCTGTACATACAATATAGATATTAAAGAAAAATTAATATGGAGGTTCCTCTTTAGAGCAACAGAAGCCAAATCAACAATTTTTAGAATTTGTGAATGTCTGTCTCTCTGTCTCTCTGTATGTTTGTACGCGCATCACTCGAAAACTAATGCATAAATTCGAATTCAGTTTTCACCGATTGCATTGATAAAGGCCAAGCTTAAATTATAAGTTGCGTTCCAGATGCTTCACGATATTCACGAAATTCACGATTTGCAGGAACAGCTGTTTTCTCCATTAATAAACCTTATGGGAGGCGGGCACCTGGAACGACTTCCTGTAAAAACCTGCAAATCGTGAAGCATCTGGAACGCAACTGTAAAAAGCAAGAAATTAGAGAGTTGCCACCTGTTTGGAAATTACAGTTTAAATATTTGCTAGTTGTTGAATAGTTATACAGTTTTTAGCGAATTACGAATCTGAAGTCAGATTTTAAAAATTCAAACTGACGAATCCAATATGGCGGATAACTTAAAAAAATTTTTTTTTGTTAATCTTTCTATTGAGAGGTTTATGGGGAGCCGATTACGAATCTGAAGTCAGATTTGGATTATTCAAAATAGCGAGTCAAATATGGCGGATGATAATTATGAAAAAATTTTACCAGTTTATTCATAAATTCTAAAACTAGAGACCTAGCTCCTGAATTTGTTTAAATTATCAATAAGTGCAGTAACAAAATATGCTGATAATTTTTTTTTAACACATTTGAATAATAAAAACTACATTATCGCCACTGCTGTGTGTTCGTCTATAAACATGTACGATACATAGCGTATGAGTAACCTTTCTTTCTGGTCTTATCTATACATAGTATGTAGTGTAAAGTAGAGATGCCGTTTTTAAATCGATTAATCGAGCCCTTTCGATTAATCCATTAATCAATTTTAGACACTTTAATGAAGATTTTAAAACAATTTAACAGAAAAAGCACCACTTAAAAATTTTCAATGGAATTCATAATGCAAACGTAATTGTAAGTTTTTAGAAAGGTGGCAACCCCACCCCAAAACATTTTTTTATCGGTTTTTGTTTTTCTATAGAAATGGAAGTACGCTGTAAACCTTTTTAATAATTATAAATTTTCATATATCTGGCAACGCTGTTTTAATTTTTTTTTTCAAAAACTTTCTACGGAAAATACCAAGTAGAATGGAAGAAAATAGAATAAAGCCGTTAAGTTGTTAATACGTTTAAAGCTGTTAAAACTTCAAAAAATTCAAAATATGTGCTTTCTCGGATATTTTATAATTTTTGGACACCTGGTATTTTTCGAAATACAAATATTATTTTCTGATTTTTTTCACGTTTAAATGGCCCAGCAAAAATTTTGGCCACTTTTTCTGTCTTCTGACCCATTGTGCTTATTGTCGCACTTCGGCAGAATATTAGCTTTATTTCTCGGTATTGATCACTCTCCAACCATGCGCAAGTATGCCTAGGTTAAACACCATCAGCATCTCCATGATTTGTGCTGGACCTAAAAATTATTGTTTTCATT
>NW_016198593.1:0-2703 GCF_001687245.7 Rhagoletis zephyria | reverse complement strand
CTCGTTACAGGCGGTCTTCAATATATACATAATCAGATTTCGAATAATTAGCGATCCGACGCAGTTACTTTTGTACATAACACAAAATTAAAATGCATTAAAATAATCGTTGACTTTTTCATCTGAGTAAAGGCAAATTCCATTTCCCAATTCGATTTATGAAATATCCAATTTCAAAGCATAAAATATGCCAGATTTCACTTTGCCACAAATCTAAAAATGAAAAAATTCCAAAAAGATGCCCACAACGTTTTCTCTCTCAAATGCAGCCAAAATATTTCGCAAGTACAGTCCCGCTACGAAACGCATGACAGCTAAAAATCGAACTGTTGTACAGTTGCAACGCCTTCATATATGCTACACGAAAACTTTTCATGTTTTACTATTTTTTTTTTTATTATGCATGACGCCCACGTCAGTGTAATTTCTATCTCAATTTTATTTTTTACAAACAGTTTTTTTTTTACTCGAGTTTATATACATACATACATACGCACGCACGCATTATGCACCATTCGTGTATTCTTCATTATCCTTTTTAATTTCGGCTGCAGTCGCTAATTCTTCTTCTTCTTATACTTTTTTCTGCGCCGTTTGTCGACGCTGCTTCATCTTCATCTATTTTTCTCTCCGGCGGTGTGCGTTCAAAATAAGAAAAACGGCCTGACTCCCCCCCCAATCTGCCTACCCGCCTTGCCACGTGACTGTTTTTCATTTTCAACGCAGACACAAAAAGTGTTTTGCAGACACAATAAGAAGACATGTGCCAACNTGTGTGTGTGTGTGTGCTGGTGTGCTTTGTGTTCCGATGTGCAATAAAAATGTAGCGAAAATATTTTCGCATTTATAGAAATTGCCAAATATTTTGTATTTGTACTCACATTTTTATATGCATGCAAATTTGCATATGTATGTACGTAGATATATGTATATCTGTGCCTGTGCGTTTGAGTTAGAGTATCGTGTGTCCATTTGCCAGACTGGCTTTGTTTGAATAAAAACGAGCTTTTCGCCACTCTATCCCACAGTCGCTTTCCCTCCATCTATGTTTGTCCGTAAATATGCGTACAAAATGCAACAGGATTTGCATGAAGGTTATAGAATTTGAATCAGATAATTTTCATTTGTTGAAACTTATTTTAAACTCCATTCCCGTCTTCGGATGTAAATAGTGGAAAAGCGCTGAATGGCGACTTAGAAAATAAATGATTGTTGAAATTGTGGAAGTTATTTAGACAACTTCTTTACACCTATGAATTTAACTAGTTAACCAACCCTGGTATGCTTTGACATTGTAATGATTAGAAAGGACCTTAAATTTTAAGGGGAGTTCTTCTTCTAAATCCTTTTGCTACAGCCTAGAGCTATTCGGTGAGAACTTGTTCTTGTCTGTGTACGTTCTAGTTCCTTTGTAGCTGGCCGAAAGCGCTTACCGTGATATTCCTCTAGAAAGACGATGCAGTGGGGTTTTATTCGGCGTACTTAGAGGGAAAGACCCCGTGATTGGCATGAAAATAGCCATCAGCAATTAGACTCAAAGAGTCAAGCTGTTTCAGGTCGAAGCAACATAGGAACAGTAGTTTCTTTGACAAGCTTTTAGAATCGCATACAAATTCTGACTACATACCATCCACGCTAGACTTTCAGAAAAACTTTGAGATGAAGTTTCCTACTAGACGTGAGTCTAAAGCTCTTAATGCTGCCCGGACAACATCGCTGACTTCCAGCTATTCAAGGGTTGATAATCTCGCAAAATGCAGAGCTGCACTGGGCCAATATGGCCATCAGCGTTACTGCGGCGCGTCGAAGGGCAGAGCTGCTAAGAAATTGCTGGAGCTCTGAGGTTGCAGCCCACTGGCCTATATCAGGAAATTCAAGCGACGTAACTCCCGCTCGTGGAGCCTCTGAACGACTGCTCAACCTTAGCCGAGAAGGTCTAAGCACTATCACTGAGTAACTGACGGTGCGCTTCAAGCTAAGTTGCGCTTTTTCTAAAAAGAGACTCTGATGCGACGGACTGAAGGTTATTTGGGGGTGACGGTCTATCGCTCAGAGGATGCACTAAGTGAATCTGGAACACGACACTCTCCAAAGATATTTAACTTTATAAGAAGCCTAAAGTGTGATTGAGTTCTTAGATACAATAAATATATCTATCCTCTTCTAATTCCACGCGATTTTGGCCGAGTACCTTCTGTATCAACTAATGCCAATTGGAAATGCCAAGTGAGGCCAAGTCCTTCTCCACTTGGTCTTTTCATAGCAGAGGAGACCTTCCACTTCCACTGCTATCACCAGCTGGTTCCGAATGGAATACTTTCAGAGCGGAGCCGCTGTATTTTTATTCGTTGCTCTATATCCATGTCGTAAAGCTCATACAGCTCGTCGTTCCATAGTCTGCGGTACTCGCCGTCGCCAAGTCCCTAACCATGGTAACAATAATGTGCAACTTGTCGTTAGACTCTTGATTTCGAAAATTCGAGAATTCCAAATAAATTTTACCAATTTACTACCAACTACCGAAATACTGTCTGTCATAAATTAGAAATCGCTTCAAACTAAATAAACATTTAAAGTAACGAAAATTATTTTCCATCAAAATCCAGCGAGAAATGGAAATATTTTAACGGCTCGAAATATGAGAAAGAGCGAATAAAAAGGAAGCTGAAAAAATGTGTGCGCAAGTTAATACTTTTTAGTTGT
>NW_016198592.1:0-2703 GCF_001687245.7 Rhagoletis zephyria | reverse complement strand
TGACGTCTTTAGAAAAAAAGCATGGAAAAGTTTTTCTTCTGTGTGTGAAAACTTTCTTGGAAACACAAACAGTGAGCATTATGAACACGTAGTAAGTGGCATGATGTCTGCCTACCATTCATGCAATATGTCCATTAAATTGCACCATCTGCATGCTCATTTGAATATGTTTCCATAAAATTTAGGCCAGATGAGCGATTAACAAGGTAAACTAAAGATTGAACAGCGTTAGTATGCTCTCGCAACTACTGTTGGTCTCTTAAAAGAGATACCTGCAGCAATTTATACAAAAAACAAACAGAACGAAAATATTTCTTAGAAAAAAGAAAACACAGATATACTTATTATCACTAAATACAGCATTACTAAGCCATTTGTTATTATACCTTTCATGAACATGAAATGGTATTATAACTTTGGTCCGATGTTTGTAAATACCAGAATAAGAACAGATAGACCCATTAAAAANTAGAAAAAAGAAAACACAGATATACTTATTATCACTAAATACAGCATTACTAAGCCATTTGTTATTATACCTTTCATGAACATGAAATGGTATTATAACTTTGGTCCGATGTTTGTAAATACCAGAATAAGAACAGATAGACCCATTAAAAAGTATACTTAAATGATCACAACGTCGAGCTGAGTCGATTTAGCCATGTCCGTCTGTCCGTCTGTCTGTCTGTCCGTCTGTTTGTATGCAATCTAGTCTCTCAGTTTTCCAGATATGCGGATGAAATTTGGTAGGTGGATGTATTTTTATAATGTATGAATCATTTGTTGGAACCGGACGAATCGGACCACTATAACATATAGCTGCCATACAGCTGATTGTTCAGATATGAGATATTTCGTTATAAGTTCTCCATTTATGCAGCTAGGAACATGAAATTTTGCAATACTTCCACCCATTATCAATAGAAAACTTAAAGTGAAAATTACTAAGATAGCTCCCATACAACTGATTGTGCAGATATAAGATTTTTCGTTATAACTCCTCCACCTAAGTAGCTAGGAACATGAAATTTTGCAATACTTCCACCCATTATCAATAGAAAACTTAAAGTGAAAATTACTAAGATAGCTCCCATACAACTGATTGTGCAGATATAAGATTTTTCGTTATAACTCCTCCACCTAAGTAGCTAGGAACATGAAATTTGGCAGTGTTGTCACTCAATATCAAAAGAATGCTTTCAGTGAAAATGACGAAGATCGGGTCGCTATAACCTATAGCCTCCATACAACTGATTGTTCAGATATGAGATTTTTTGCGATAACTTCTCCATTTATGCAGCTAGGAACATGGATTTTCCCGCCGCTTTTACTCATTGTTAACAAAATACTAATAGTGAAAATAACAAAGATCGGGTCTCTATAACATATATCTCCCATACAACTGATTGTTCAGATATGAGATTTTTTGCGATAACTTCTCCATTTATGCAGCTAGGAACATGGATTTTCCCGCCGCTTTTACTCATTGTTAACAAAATACTAATAGTGAAAATAACAAAGATCGGGTCTCTATAACATATATCTCCCATACAACTGATTGTTCAGATATGAGATTTTTTGCGATAACTTCTCCATTTATGCAGCTAGGAACATGGATTTTCCCGCCGCTTTTACTCATTGTTAACAAAATACTAATAGTGAAAATAACAAAGATCGGGTCTCTATAACATATATCTCCCATACAACTGATTGTTCAGTTATGAGAATTTTTAGTTATAACTCCTCCATTTATGCAGCTGGGAACATAACATTTCGCAATATTTGCACAGCAGAGGTGCACGCAGTCGACGTCGCGGGCAAACTGCGCGCACGCGAGCGTGCTAGGCGAGGTGAAGTGAGCTCTACGGAGATGGCATCGTATACATATTAACCACTACACACTTATTTTCAAGTAAAAATGCGTGTATGTATGTGTACTTTTGCGACAACTGAGCCAGTGTGGCATCTGGCCACCAGAAAAATCCAATTTTTCCAAAACAAAAGCGCCAAGTATTTATTATCATGTTTAATCATTTTTTTGATTCAGTAAAAAGTGTATATACATATCCATTTCCTCACGTTTTTATTACTAAATTAATTTCGATACATTTATAACAACGCAAAACATATTTAATTTACCTATTCCTCACATTTTATTCAGTAAATGAATTCCATCTTAATGTAGAATATTAGTGTGTAGTGCATACATACATACATACATACATACATATGTACTTATGCATTCGGTGTGCTTAAATTAAAAAAGCATAACTAAATACCGCACCAAGCATTGAATTCCAATTATTTTGGCTTTTTGGTTTCCCAAAAGCACTAAATTTAGTGCAAAATGCACGACCTTGGCAACAGTGAGCTGAGCACATCAATGCTCAAACCGTGATGCCAGACCAAGTATTGAGTAAATGCGCTATGTATATTTTTCTTTTAAAGCAAAAGTTGTAATTGGCGAGGGTATTGATTTTTGGTTCTTACATAGAACACTGATAAGATTCACAAACTTATCTTAGGACTTAATTNTTCAATACATTTATAACAACGCAAAACATATTTAATTTACCTATTCCTCACATTTTATTCAGTAAATGAATTCCATCTTAATGTAGAATATTAGTGTGTAGTGCATACATACATACATACATACATACATATGTACTTATGCATTCGGTGTGCTTAAATTAAAAA
>NW_016198591.1:0-2703 GCF_001687245.7 Rhagoletis zephyria | reverse complement strand
TCCTTTGAGTAAAGTACTCAAGCGCGCGTCAGCAGTTGAAAGTTGGGAAGGGAAAATGCAAACACCAGCGAAACTTTTCCTGGAAACTTTTGTCAGGAAAAGTTTCCGGAACTTTTCCCGCAGCGCTCTCAGCTGTTGTTTGTGATCTGCTGCTGCTGCTGCTGCTGTCTGTCTGTTGTGGTGGTGATATACACGTCATTATCATCTCTATCTTCCTCTTCTTCTTCTTCTTTCACCCCAGCAGCCCATCATCCCCCAGATNCCCATCAGCCCCCCCCCCGGACAGAATGCACGACTGGCGGAAGGCCGTGCGCACGCCCCTCTCCTACTCAGTGCCCGGCAGCAGCTCGACGCTCCTCCGCCAGCAGACCAACTTCGTGACCGCCGTCGTCCTCACGGGCACCTTCGTCCTCCTCACCCTGTACATCCTCGCACCGGATGCCACCACCGCTCGCTCCTCCTCCTCCTCTTCAGCTGCACTGGCCGAGGAGCATGGCCACCACCACGAGTCAACGAGGTCGGCGGGGGGAGGGACGGGCTGCGAGTGCAGCATCAACGCCGCTGAAAGTCGAAGCCAGCCGTACAACAGCACCTACCCGCTGACGCCCGTGGAAGTCCTGCCTGATGGCCGTCTTCGCTACCACATCGCCGCCGTCGCCGACCTGGACACCCGGTCCCGGGCGGCGAACCGAGCCGACCAGTGGCACTCCTTCCTCCTCCGAGGGCTGCTCACCTACGATCCGGCCACCGGTTCGGTGGACATCAGCTGGTCAGCAGGGGGAGAGGAGCGCCTGGCTTCGCCCTACGCCGCCGGCGGTCGCGGCATGGAGCTCTCCGAGCTGGTCGTCTTCAACGGCAAACTGCTCACCTGCGACGACCGCACCGGCATCGTCTACGAGGTGGTCCGGCGGCCGACCGCCGAGTCCGCCTCTTCTTCCGCTACCTCATCCTCATCTTCTTCCTCAAACTCCACCCCAGCCAAATGGGACCTGCTGCCCTGGGTGATCCTTCGAAATGGCGACGGAAGGCACTCCTCCTCCTCCTCCTCGAAGGGCGGCTTCAAGTGCGAGTGGATGACCGTCAAGGGCGGCCACCTGTACGTGGGCAGCCTGGGCAAGGAGTGGACCACCGCCTCCGGGGACCGCGTCCTCAACGCCGACCCGCAGTGGGTGAAGCGGGTCTCGGTGGAGGGGGCGGTGGAGCACCTCGACTGGCGGCCGGCCTACGCGGCGCTGGTCCGCGCCGCGGGCATCACCTCCCCGCCCGGCTACCTCATCCACGAGGCGGCGGTCTACAGCGAGCGAAGCCGCCGGTGGCACTTTCTCCCGCGGCGCGCCTCCCACGACGCCTACAACGAGGTGGCGGACGAGCAGCGGGCGACGAACATTGTCCTCAGCGCCGAGGGCGAGGACTTGGGCCGGGTGAACCTGACGCTGGCCGGCGTGGGCCGCCTCTCGCCGACGCACGGCTTCAGCTCGGTGAAGCTGCTGCCGCTGAAGGGCGGCGGCGAGACCTCGCCGGAGATTGCCCTGGCGCTGAAGTCAGAGGAGAGCGGCGACACGGTCGCTTCCTACGTGACCGTCTTTCGCCTGGACGACGGTCGGGTGCTGCTGCCGGAGACGAGGATCAGCGCAGTGCACAAGTACGAGGGAGTGGAGTTTGTTTGAGAGAACTGCTCAAANCACGGCTTCAGCTCGGTGAAGCTGCTGCCGCTGAAGACGGGCGGCGGCGGCGGCGATTGGTCGTCGCAGCCGGAGATTGCCCTGGCGCTGAAGTCAGAGGAGAGCGGCGACACGGTGGCCTCCTACGTCACCGTCTTTCGCCTCGATGACGGTCGAGTGCTGCTGCCGGAGACGAGGATCAGCGCAGTGCACAAGTACGAGGGAGTGGAGTTTGTTTGAGAGAACTGCTCAAATGCTGATGCTAAGCTAGTCGGTCACGGTCTCTTCCCATCATTGAAAGCGCATCCCCTTCATCTCCTTCATCCTCTTCATCATCATCTGATCGTAAATGAAGTAGAACACCTTTTTATAAACCTCCCTTCCTGAGCACATAATATTTATTGTCTGTGATTGTCCGACTGAACTGAACTGAACAGAGCATCACTTCGGACAACGTCGTCGTTGTTGTTGTTCTCCCCCTTCCCCCGTTTCAAAGCAGAAGTAAAACCCACAGCTGAAAACAAAACAAAACAATAAGCCATATACGAGCAAAGAGAGAGAGAGAGAGAGAGAGAGTGCTTCCGAACTGCTCGGTGATTCGGTTCTTCTCCTTCAAGAGGACAAGTAAGCTTTTCTTCCACCCTTGCTGCCTCCTCGCCAATGATCATCAATCACAGTCTCAGAGCTGTGCTGCTGCTGCAGTTTGAGCAGTTTGCTGTTGTCCGCCTGTCTCCCTAAGTGCCGCATCCGAAGAGTGAGCTGGCCACCAGTAATTACCGGCTAATTACGCTCTCTCTCTCTCTCTCTTTCCTTCAACAGCAGCAGAAAGGCTACTGAACAAGAGCAGACAAGAGCGCAGTCCCTTCAACTCCTTTCCTTTGTTCTTCCGCCATCCACCACCACCACCACCACAACAACAGCTGCTGCAGCAGCAATCTTTTCTTCTTCTTCTTCAACCGTTTCAACCTCTTCTTCAACTTCTTCAACTTTTTTTTCTTCTTCTTCTTTTGGCGTAATCATCCTCAGTTCCGAGTTGAGGAGA
>NW_016198590.1:0-2703 GCF_001687245.7 Rhagoletis zephyria | reverse complement strand
CTGCTCTTCAATATAGTATTGCCGTCTGGTATTATTATCGTAGCGAGCGTATGGCGTTGCCTTGGTGATACATACTCGTACATATCTACACATTGCACAGTGGGTTAATTTTTGATCTCAGAATGTCAGACTGCTGGTCGTTCTCTTCAAATACCGGATTGAGCACACCGATGTTCCAGACAAATATGTGGCATATCCTGCCACCAAATCATTTAACAATTGAGCAGTACCATGAAAAAAGAAAGGAGGAGAGTGGTTCTTTTAAGAAGAAGACATAGGGCAGGAAAATGTAGCTGCGATAAGCTGGAGTTGCTAATAGCTCCCTCCAGTTCTGTTCCGCAGGGACGATATTAACAGAATAGTGGTTAAGGCTCTCTCATCGTTGAAGATCAAGTCTTTCTTGGTTTTGGAGTGTGTAGAGAGGCTTAGTGCTCTGGCTGAAGACAATGATATCCAACTTTTATGGGTACCAAGTCACATGGAAGTCGAGGGAAATGAGGAGGCGAATCAGTTGTCCAAAGCGGCTGCTGTCTTGATCCCGATAGAACCTGACCAGTGGGTTTCAACACCATAAAAAAGTGCTGAGAAAGGAGAATACCAAACTAAAGGAACTGCGCTGGGGTAACACCATGGGTTTACGTCAGGCTATAAGCTTAATAAGAGTGCACAATCTGAAAAGATATAGGCTACTCATGGGTCTCCCTAAGGAGAAACTAAGAATCAGTACAAGTATTTTCACCGACCATTGTAGGTTAAGAGGCCACTTGTATAATTTAGGAATCTTGGTCTAGTGACCTGTGTCGCTGAGTGTGAGGCCGTTGCACGCAGGAGGGAGAGGAGCATAGGGTACTTATAGCAAAGAGAGGAGCAATTTCACTCTCTACCTCCGGGATCTATTCTGAAGTTTGTAGAGTCTCTAGGACTGGATGAAGTGTTGTGATGAGCTAAGAGCACAAGAGACCAAGAGGTCGCAATGCTTTTTATTAACTATCTATCTATTTGTACCAGAAAGTAAGGCAGCAATAAAATGATTGCAAGGCCAGCAGATTCTTGCAGAGTCGAATCTGGAAACAGACGTCCGGAGTGCACTTGAGAAGGAACATTTCTCAATGCTTTCGAATAGCGATGTATTTGACGTAAAAGAACGCAGAAGAGCGTAGACCAATATACAGTGATGATGCTCACCTTCCTCCGCGCTACCAAGACAAGATGGGAACTGGAAGAGCATCCTTATCAGCTGTTAAGCGGTTTGATCTTTCGAATGCATGTCTGAATTCGAACCTCAGTGTAATTACTCCGCCCTATTCACAAGTGTGGGATACCGCGAAATAGAGCATACAAAGCTATATCGACGATTCGGTGGGAACGACTGGAACCCTACATGTAATAACTGCTTGGGCCTTATCTTGTGTGGCGCTGAAACCGCTGACGAGTGCAGTAATGCAAGCCACTGTTTGTCTCTTCTATGCCAATTAATATGAAACTTGTTCACTGTATTATGACTAATGGGCCAGAATATCAGTGGTAAAAAGGAACGCACTCACACTTGGTAGTAGTCAGAATCCATATTGAAGAAAAAACGCACATTCTGTTTCCAGTAAAAACTTGTAATGCATACATATTATATTGCCCCTTTGTTCGTTCGTTTTTTCCTTTTTACTGTCACAGATCCTTTCCACACTTTCTTCAGCAGCGCCAGAAAAAAGTTATGCGCTCTACTTATTGAGTGGAGTGCACTTTCTCATTCAAACATTTGGCCTTTGTGACACTTTTTGCTGTATTTAACAGCATTTTTCACACACGCTCTATAAAAGGATATATTAAATGTGTATATATGTATGTATGTACATAAAACTAGATACATACATATATTATTTTATTTTTATAAGCAAAATTTTCATTTTACTGGAAGTAATGGTTTTCATCGTTTATTTTCTTGTTTCGTTTTTTTACACACGCTCTACAGGACGAAAAGGATCTCTCCTCTGCCGATGCGGAAGGTGTTTGGAGCCCCGACATTGAACAGAGTTTTCAAGAGGCTCTCTCCATATACCCGCCTTGTGGACGACGGAAAATAATTTTATCTGACGAGGGTAAAATGTATGGTAAGTCAATTGATAATTATGTAGTCGTACATATTTACTATACATATGTATGTATGCATGTATATGCAGTTTGTATGTACATACAATTTGTGGGCGTACATACATATTTACACAAACGGATGAATAAAACATATGGAAGGACATGCTTATGCATTTATGTCTATGATTATCTTTTTTTATGGTAAAATATTTTAATCTTAATACATTAGAGTGCCTCAGCAGAAAAAGTTTAATATTAATTTTTATTTATTAATTTATATTAATTTTTTTTTTTTTTTGATATATTAAGTTTTTTTAAATTTTTTGCAATTTTGATGAAAATCTGCAGAACCGATTAGTAAATGTTATATAATAAAAACTAATTGAAAACAATTGTACGGTTTCCCAAAAAGAAAAAGCAAATTCAAAAAGAAAAAAATTTAAATTTTATAAATTTTCATCGATTTTTTTTTTAGTTGAACAATTGTTGGGTATGCAGTTGTGTGCCGTGCGCTGTGGTTAAAAATTCGTGCACATCGTTGAAATTTTGAAATTTTAAGAAAAATATAAAGAAGATTTCCGCATTTTCTATGTGAACGACTACTTCCCCGACGACGAC
>NW_016198587.1:0-2703 GCF_001687245.7 Rhagoletis zephyria | reverse complement strand
TGAGGGCTTTTCCAAGGGCTGCTCTGCTGATCAAATAGTGAGCATGCGAGCGGGTGAACTACACACACAAATTAGGGCCGATTGCCGCTTGGGCAGTAGTGCAGCTAGTTGGCAAGTTAACTGTTCCAATTGGCACAACAACAGCAGCAGTTTTAGTAAAGAAAGTCCACTGGACGCAGTGACGTTCATTAGCGCCCGCGTCTTCAATGGCGAATTGCGCTAATTGAATGGTGCAGCAGTACTCAGCTGTGCAGCACAGTCAGACTGCAGTCTCTCTTTCCTTGGCCATGTGTGTGTACAGCTGCAGCCTGTGTTCAGCCAATAAACAATCGATTTAAAGGGGTCCAGGCTTGGGGTAGGTCTGCGCCAAGTGTATTCAAGTCTCGCATAGACTGACTTCCCAAAGATTGACTGACACGCAGATAGTCTGCAGCAGCATAGTTTGTTTGTGCTAATGTGCCGTTTAGCAGTGAACAGCAGTGAAACATTACAGTGAACGACAGTGCAACGATGGCTGTGGCAATTCTTTCCTTTTCTCAATCAAACAAATTAAGAAAATCATAATACTTTAATTGATGATCATGAACACGACGACAATGGGTGGAGTGAGACAAGAGGCACTGCTGATGCTGATGTTGCATCAACAGCAACGTCCGTGAACGCAACGGGCACAAAAATGAGAAATCGAGCAGCAAATATACAGAGGCGCCACTATTAAGAACGATACATCATGCTATCAAGAAAGAGAAAAAAGCTAGACTGTTTCAAGAGAAACTTCTTGACACCACCAATAGAAATTGTGAGCAAGTTTTTTCTTTAAAAAAGAAAAAAGAATCAAATTATATTTAAATTTAATCGAAATATTCCATCAAATCGATTGAAAAACTACTGCGCTAGTAGTGCGTCATTTGTCGGCTACTTTTTCAAAGCATCTTTTTATCTGGTCGTCATCCAATGTGACGAGATGAAGAAAGACGCAAACAGACAGACAGACCATCAATGCAAGTGCCAAATTAGATTGGCAGTGGCAAATACAATTTAAAACTGTAGGCCAAATTTTTTTGCTTCTATATTTATTTTAAAGGNTCTTTAAAAAAGAAAGAGGAATCAAATTATATTTAAATTTAATCGAAATATTCCATCAAATCGATTGAAAAACTACTGCGCTAGTAGTGCGTCATTTGTCGGCTACTTTTTCAAAGCATCTTTTTATCTGGTCGTCATCCAATGTGACGAGATGAAGAAAGACGCAAACAGACAGACAGACCATCAATGCAAGTGCCAAATTAGATTGGCAGTGGCAAATACAATTTAAAACTGTAGGCCAAATTTTTTTGCTTCTATATTTATTTTAAAGCACTGAAGCACTGAATAAAAGAAGAGTCATAGATTCACAAAAGCAGTGACTTTGTGAAGAATAATAAAAATAAATGGCCATAATTTGAATGCAAAAGTCAATAAAGCTGCTGCTGCTGCTCTTGTTGCTGCTCTTTAGATGTGCCTATTGCAGAACGCCAGTGGCAGTACTGAGCTGCCGATTGCATCTCCCGTTTTTGCTCGGGGTTCGATCAGTTCCAAACAACTGCTGCAGTTGCAGTACTGATCAGTAATGGTGTGCGTCAGGGCAGTGTGGCGAGCCAGCAAATTGGCCAATTGAACTTCAGCAGCGAGGGAGTTCATTCAAAGTTTTGCAGATTTATTGCCCTGTTCTTGACGCAGATACACAGTCACAAACACTCAAATATACCCTGTTTGATGGCTGTACCTCGTTATGTTCAAACAGTCAACCACTGTGCCCATTAGTGGCCTTTGCTTCTCATAAGTCACACACACACAAACACAATTGGGCCAGCATATAACGTGCTGAAAGTAAAGAAAAGAAAACCATCGTATATAGCAAAATTCAATTTAATAGCGACAACAAAGATTGCAATCAAGGCGCCAACACCACAAACTTATAACTTATTATAACTTATTTTTGCCAAATGCGAGATACTAATTTAAAAACCCGGCGCGTTACGCAATCGATAAATCAGATTCATTGATCAAATAAGAAACTGAAAAAATAGTGTTGGCAAAATCCATTAAATGAAAAAAGAGGTGCGCTACTTTTTCACTGCTTCACTGCTTCCCGTAAACTCTTTCCTGGTAATGAGCTGTAATCTTGGTGAATGATCTTTCCAATGAGTAAGTGAACAAAGAAAGAGCACACTCCTTTAGTTATATGAAATTCTCCAACGTAAGACAACTTATCGCTTTGCAGCAAAATTAGTGCACATTCAGCGCAATTTAGTAAGATAATATATGTAGAGAGAAAATAAACGCATAGTCTAGAAAACGAACCAAAATAATCTTATCTATTATTGAGAAAGAACTTGAAAATTGGAACAAAAAGATCAAATTGCCAGACGATAAGCATTGTGGAAAATAATTTGTGAGCAAATGCAACGTTGCGAAAGCAACGGGGACAGAATGGTAGATGGTATGCTAGTCAGTGTCTGTGTGTGTCTCCAAATGGTGGCCTGATTGCTATTGCCAGAGTGCAGAGTGGTCAGTGCCTAGTGATGCTGCACAACCACACACACTGTTTTCTTTTTTATTTTTTTCTCATCTGTGATGGAGGCTCTCAAAGAAGCATTTGCCAAAGCTAAATAAAAAAGAGCCGCAGTAGGCGCAGAACAAGAGGCAACAACAGCACAAATC
>NW_016198586.1:0-2704 GCF_001687245.7 Rhagoletis zephyria | reverse complement strand
TGCCGATCAATTTATTTTGGTGTGTGTCGATTTAGCGAGAAATCGGCGAAAAACCAACCATCAGACAGTGTGATTGCAACTGCTGTATTTGGATTTGAGTTTTCACCAGCTACGAACTCGACTTGTAGTCGACACGCCAAACACTGCTGTGATCAGATTCGTCCAGTTAAGAATTTTATTCTCAACTTCTTCGGTGATTTTACGTTTAAACTGTTTCTCCAAAATGAACTCTTTGCTAAAGAACCCCGTCGTCGGCGAGCTCAAGTCGGCTCTGCCGGGCGACATCGCCGGCGCTCTGGACACCCTCGAATCGCTCAACCCTGAGGCGATCCTCAAGAAGGTGAGCCAGTTTCTCAATCACCCCATTCGCTCCACCTGGCCCGTGCTGCGACCCAGCCTGATTCCGTTTCTCTTCAGCACCATTGGCTCCCTGGTGGCCGGCCTCCTCCTCAACTGGTCCATCGGCTGGGATGTCTTCAGTCAACTTCCCCAACTCACAATCCTCCTCTTTCCTTTCCTCGGCATGGTCACCAACATCATGAGCTCAATGGCAGCTCGATTGAAGCAGCTCGATTTATCACCATCTTCTTCACCACCACCAGCTGCACCCTCAACTTCTGCTGCTTTGCCTTCAGTTTCCCTGCCACTTGTGCCTCTGCTTGGAAAGAAAAGCGAAAAGAAAGGTGATAATAAAGATGACGCTGAAAATGAGAATGAAGAAGAGAATGAAAATGAGGACAAAGACAAGAAAGAAAATGAAAACGGAAATGCCGGTAAAAAGTCAACTGAAATAGTCAACACTGATGAAGCAGCTATTGAAAAGGGGGCTGAAAATAAAACATCCAAAACATCATCAGATCTGAAACACTTCCTTCTCGGCAATCTAAAAGTGGTGCTCACGCAGACGATTCTCACCAGCGTCTTTGCCTCCTCCACCTCGGTTCTGGCCTCACTGGCCACTGAAAGCACCCGGGCAAAAGCCAGCCTAAAAAGTACTCTGGTCCTCAGCTCTGCCGCCCTGGTCANGCTCTGGTCACCGGCCTGGTGGTGAACACCGTGCTGACCACTCTTCTCGGGCTGATGATCTTCATCTCCAGGCGATTTCAGCTGAAAATGGGTAAGATGAAAAAGAAAGAAAAGGAGGTGTTTTTTCCACCAAACTAAACTCTCATTTCCCCCCCCCCTGCAGACAGCAACTCACTCTTCACCACCGTTTCCTCACTTCGCGACGTCCTCTCCATCAGCCTACTGGCCCTCATCACCAACAGCCTTTTCTCGGTGGACAATGAACTGGTCTTCTGGGCACTTCTCTCCCCTTTTATCCTCCTCATCACTCCAACGCTGGTTTTTCTCGCCCGTCGAAATCCACACACTCGTGAAGTCGTCTTCTCCGCTTTTCCCGCCCTCTTTGGCTCGGTATTGCTAGAACAGCCTGGTGGGGTGATGGTGAAGGCAGTCTTCTCAAAACATCCCGTCGCTTCCGCCTTTCAACCGCTAGTGAACGGCATTGCCCGCAATCTGGTGGGCATTCACTACCACCTGATGAGCTTTCTCAAAGAGGAGCTGGCCAAGATTAAAATGCCCGACTTTTTGTCCAATTTTCTGAAGCCCCTGGTTGCCAATTGTAAGTTTAGAATGCTTTTTTCATACAATCTTGTTACCACTTTCTTTTGCAGTCATCAACTCCCAGGTCACCTCGCTGCTAATGAACATCCTCATCCCGGCCCACCTGGTCGTTTTTATCTTGATCCTCCTCGGTGGCCTTCAGTTTGAGTACCAGCTAACTCCCACTCTGGCCTTTGCCCTCTCCTACCTGTCGCTGGTCACTGTACAACTACTCCTCCTCCTCAAGATCTCCTCGGCGGCCATCTTTGCCGCAAAGAAGTACGGCCTGGACGCCGACCACTCCGCCCTGCCGTTGATTACCTCGGTGACCAGTCTGCTGAGCACCGCCGCAATGACTGCCCTTTTCGCAGTCATGACCGCAATCGGCGATCCCAATGGATTGCACGGAAATGTCGCTGAAAACAATGGAGCCAGCAGCAGCTTTGTCAATGGAACAACAAGTACCAGACAGCTATAATATTTTTTGTATCAGGATTTTTTTATTAATGTGCGAGCAGAACCAAACAAACCAAAGTCACACCTGTTGACACAGGTTAGGCGTTCCTTATAAAAGCGATCTTGGCTTCCAACGCCTTTTGGCGCTCCCCATCAAGCCGGGTCATGTGTTCGACTATCCACTCCACGCTCACGTCTCGGTGCACCTCCACGGAGATTTGGGCGCACTCCTTTCGAAAGGGCTTAAGAAACTTCTTTCGGCGTCTCCTTTTCTCCAGGGTAGACTGCTTGATTCTAGCGATGTTGATGATGGGAGATAAAACAGAAAAAAAATTTAGTCAAAACTAACAAAAAGAAGGAACAAAAGAAAGTGGTCCTACAATAGCAAACCTAGCAATGTCCTTTTTGGTGCGACTTTGGAGGCTTTCGTTGTCAAAGTGGAAGTTGTCGCCGTTGTTGATACCTTTGTGCAGCCCAAAATGGAGGTCATTGTTTTTGGAAGGATTTTTTGCGTTTTTGTTTATTTTATTTTTGTTCTGTTTTTTTATTTTTTTCTTATTCTCTAGACATGTAATCCTCTGGTAACTCGGCTCCCCCTCTTCTTCCGCCACCTTTGAACAGTGAGGTTCTTGAACGGACGAAT
>NW_016198585.1:0-2704 GCF_001687245.7 Rhagoletis zephyria | reverse complement strand
TAAATAGAAGCAGAAGCGGAGCTGAAATTGAAATAGAAATTAATAGTAATAAAAATGCAACAAAAACAATAAGAAGAATATATGAATGTCCTTCTGTTTGCATTTGGAAGAGTGAAAGCAAGAAAAGAGAAAGACACATAAAGACAGTGTTGGAAATCGAAGAAAATCAATAGCATTAAAAAGAAACAAATATAGCTATAAATGTGCAACCGATACGCATACACGTACATAGAAATTGTGAACTAAAATACTTACTACCTTACTTCAATACGCAACAACTACAAACGTCGAAAAAAATCTATAGCCGACAAAACAGACAGCAGGACCAGGCTAGAAGCATAGTGGCACAAAAATGCGAAATATGTAGACAAACACATGTGCGCTTGCTAGTGCAACACCAATTTGAAGTGAAAGCAGCGTCACTTCGTGCAATTGCAATGAGTTTTGAAACTGAGGAAGTGCCTTTGGGCATTAGAGTTGTACTTTGTGGTATCGACAAAATAAAAACACACAATACTTAGCACAGATTTTATGTAAGTGGCTTAAAAAATTCGATAAAAAAGACACACCTGATTTACTTATAGATATCATTCATAGGTCTCGTACTTTCACCTAGAGCAAATTATCCACGATAGCCAGCTGCTTTGAGTAAGCTTCAGAAGAAAACATTTCCCTATAGCCGGAGTTCCACTCAGAAGACTCAAGAGTTCTGCCAAACAAACTGACTAGGCAGCTTAACCTTAGTAGATGTAGTCCGGTAAGCGGCGAGCCTCCACATCGACATAAAAATTTATTACAGTACTCCGTGATAACACCGCTGAGAACTCCCACAGTACACCTACTTAGTTTCATAAGGTTGAGCTTGAGCTCGTTTGGCCCAGACGTATTTAAGTTCTATAATTTTTACCAATCGGTGAGTGTGTACAGTTATTCATCATTTTTAGCACTACTGTGAATTCTTTACTTCAAAGACGCTTGGATATCAAGCTTTAGGCTGAAATCGACTTTTTAAATAAAGTGAAAGGTGGCTGCTTTTTCGATTGCATAAATCGCAACTTGAAAGATGTTGATTGATTTTTAGGTCCTATGTGTAAAGACCCCAAAATTTTCTTTTTGACACAGAAATGTTCCTATGGCATCTACATAGTTGTATTTCTTCATAAAAAAAATTGAAAAAAAAATCGCTTACATCTTGTTGGCGGTTAGGACTCAATATATTTAACAAAGTTATGGCTATGGCAGCGCAGAATTTCTGGGGTAGGGCCAACTTCCCCTTCTTCCAACTCCTTCACTTTACCCTCGAAAAATGAGCTCATCGATTTCGGACATCAAGTGTAGATAACGATGGGTACCCTAGCCCTGCATATACATTTAGTTAGATAGTTCTTTTAATTCCAAGGAAACTTTTATTACATTCTCTCCATGGCATGCCGACTTCTTGATATTAGGGTAAATATTTCGTTAATATAAAAATTAGGTAGTTGTTCAATTGGTCAAAGAAAGGCATGTACACCCGCAAGCCTTGTTGCACTCTCAGCTCTTACTAATGTACAGATATTTGTAAAAAATTTTAGACTTTGTGGATGTCTATACGTCGATTTAGTTCTCAAGTGGCGACACAAATTATGTTCGCCAAGCTAAAGCGTCTTAGATGTGTTTTGAAAGTGGCTTAAGTCATTATATGACTACAGTGATCATTGAACTGTATTTGAACGCGTCTGTTTTTCGTTCAATTTCATCAGCCCATGGTAAAAAGTATTGTCATTAGATTATGATGGCAGAACGACTTACAGATGCGACCAGTCAGAAGAAACCGACAGTTTCAGCACAAGAGGTACAAATGACTTAAGGCTCATCTAGCTGAAAAAAGGAAACACATATCAAAGTTTTCATTTTCAAATTTTATATTAACTTGCATCTATTTCTTAGTCTTTGGGATGTTTGCATACTTCTTAGGCCACACATCGACTACATTAATATTTTTTTATTTTTATTTTAGACACAACCCTAATGTTCATGGTGGCATTAATATGTACTTTCACAGAAAAGCAGACTGCTGCTTAGATACTGATACCACATTTACGCTACGTTACGTTCGAATGCGCCAGCATATACATACACGTACATATGCACACATACAAATATGTATATTTTCACTTTAAGGACTTGGTTTGCCTTGCAAGCTTCCGTCTGCCAAAGATTCTATTNTTATTTCAATTCACTATACCACTGACTTGCCTGCCACACGACACTATGCTCTATTGGGTTGCAAGTGTAGCAGCTATGTCAGCGCGGTACTTCGAACTCTGAAGTGATAGGTATACATACATACATACATACTTACAGACATGGCTGTGTTGTGCGCTTGTCATTGGCTTGCATTACCAATTTTATTTGAAATTACAATCAAATTGAAATTTATTGCAAGTTTACTCAATGATAGGTACTGCAACTCTTACAGGCAGTGCCAATGCTTTGCTTTTTTGTTGTTGTTTTTTATTCTGTGAATGATGCTACTGTTGATGAAATTCTATTAGATTTAACCACAAAACACTTTCAATAGCCATTGGTTAGATTTTATTATTATTCGCTTGTCTCGTGTATGTAATTAGAGCTCCAAGGTGTGCATTGATGTTTCATTCGTTTTTGACCTACATACATACATAAATTTATTGTCTGCAAAGGATGTCACTTTAACTGCTGA
>NW_016198584.1:0-2704 GCF_001687245.7 Rhagoletis zephyria | reverse complement strand
CTTTAAGCATGCTATTAACATAAATGAGTTGCCGTGGCATTAACAAAAAAAAAAAAATAAAATAAAATAATACGATAATAATCAATATGCGCGTACTCGCACAAATGTATGTATGTACATATGTAAATGCATATACATGTATAAATGAATAAGCCTAAGCTTGCCGTCAAAGTATTTCCACACCCACTGGTTGACGCCTTAAAATTTTGGTAAAGTTCTTATGCCGCGGTAGGCATACGAAAATAGGTAACATTATTTGGAGAGTGTCGGACGTGAAGTTATTCGCATTGCAGCAATAAAGTAACGAAAGCGATAACGATAATATACCGATATTTATTGTTAATAAACGCAATGTGCCAATAATAATGCCTCAGTTCGCTTTTGGATGAACGGTAAAAATAAATAATTTGCGAAAGTATACAACAAAAAAAAATCTTTGAAGCTTTTTAAGCGTTCACCCCTTGACAGGCAATGACAAACCTTCGAGTAAAATGCTTCCATGAAGAAGCTTCTCATCGACAACCAGCTGCTGCTGGCAGACGGCGTAAAATGGTAGAGATTATTCCTGTGTAATATTTCGGGCCCATTCGATATTTTCCCGTCTTTTTTGTGTGTTTAATTTGTAAAGTTTTTCAGTAGCTTATGAGACATTTCAGGACTTTTCTGGATCCTTCACGTTTTTTTCATTGGGATCTTTTTAAGTTTTTTTCCAACCCTTTTCGGAAATTTTTGGGATTTGTCGTGTTTTATTTTTCGGGACACTTCGGATTTTTCTGGTGTATTTTAAGATATTACCGGCACCATTCGAAATTTTTCCGGTATTTTGCACGTGCTACTTTTAAGATTTATTCTGAAGATTTTAGGATTTTCAAGACTTTCTCGGATTTTTCGTGTTTTTTTATTTCGGTATCTTTCGGAAGTGTTGGCTCGGAAATTTTTGGGACTTTTCGGGATTATTCCTGGTAAATTTGTTTGAATTTTTCGGAATTATTTTAAGATTTATTTGGAACATTTCGGGGCTGTTAATGGTTGATTGCTCGGGAGTTTTCGGGATATTTTGAAGAGAATTCAGGAGTTTCTTGCTAGAAATAATAAAAATAAAAAGTGGTTTGCTTTTTATCATAACANTTTCTTTTTGATGCAGAAATGTATCTAGATGCTCTAGGAATATTTCTGCATCAAAAAGAAAATTTTGAAAAAAATGTCGCTCACGTTATTTTGGCGGTTAAGGCTCGATAAAATGATTGTTCGAGTTTTCTAATTTTTTCGTTTCTTTTTACAAATAAAACAAACTCCCCCAATTCCAACTCCTTTTGCTGAACACATTGATTCTAGCGGATGAAAATAGATTTTTGGAAAGGAAACCGTAATCTGAAGAGAAAACTAGGAAATCCATTAGGGCTGTCATGGACTTGACAGTCTGACTCTTGAAAGTCTGATATTGGTAAAACAAAATGAGCCATAAAGCCATGAATAGAGTACGGAATATTTACAGCAGCCGTTCGTCCTACTTGGTTCTGCGGCGCCAAAATCCAGCGTAGTCCGATTTTTCGTGAAATATGTATACAAAAATGCGATCACTGCATCCAAATTTCTACGGACGTTTGAATTCAAAGCATATGCAACGTTCGTAGTTTTTCGAATTTATTGATACCAAATTTCTTAGATTTCACGAAACATCGGACTACGATGCATTCTATAATAGCCCCGATTGCAAAAGATACAGGTGGAAGTGCGTATGTTTACCACTGGAGCGCTACACTCTACACCGATTATATCGCTGAAAACCGCACTGGAATCGATTAATCGGTGCTGTATATAGCGCATATTTTCAGGTTTTTCTGGCATATTTTTGCCAGCACTGATAATCACATAAAAACGAGCACAATATGCGGAAGCAGAACGCACGTACATATGTAGTCACACATGTCCACATACATACATACATACATATGTATATATGTAGAAGAATACATATCGCCGTTTAAAGTACAAAACCGCGTATCAAAAAAACGCAAAACGGCGTATGTGAGGTTGCACAAATTGTTTTTTTAGAGAATAAAAACACTAATACATAGTATTTCAAAATTATTCTCTTTTTTATAAAGCAATCGCATTTTTGTCTAGTATATTTCAGAACGAATGGATAAGGGCTTGAGCCAAGAGCTTTTGTGAGCAAAATCAATCTTTGGCAGCAAATGTTACATACGCGGTTTTGTACTTGAAACGACGATATGTGGATACGTTGCTATTTTTTGGTGTACAAAAGAAGAATGCGGCCGGCTGGGAAGCGGTTTTTGTTCGTTTATTTGCCGCCCAAGCGATCTGAACTATTGGCTCACTCTGGCCGGTTGAAAGGGTGGCGGGTAATACGATTGCTGTGGGCGAAAATTAAATAATTGAAGCAAAGGCTGGCACAAAAAAGTACAACGAATATTCATCTAGTAAACATAGCATATATACACACATATGTATGAAAAACGCATGCATAATGCAAGGGAATAAACATTACAAAAACAAATGTACAATAACATACATACATCTGCAATTACAACGCTTACTTGGCACCGGTGGCAAACTTGCGCTTTAAAAGCTAACCAAATAATCGTTGAGGCGTAACGCGGTGTCCACCTTGATGGCTGTGAGCGTAACGCAGCCAGAATGCAACAACGTGAATTACAACAACAAAAGGCACAGTTAAATA
>NW_016198583.1:1809-2704 GCF_001687245.7 Rhagoletis zephyria | reverse complement strand
TAGGACATTCACTATAGAACCGGGTTGTTGCCGCCAGGGAGTGAAGAGGCAAAAATTTATTGCGCTTTGCGAATAACCTTGCTATAAAATGCCGCACAACTGGAGAATTTCAAGAACTTCTTCACGGATATAACACTTTCCTTCGGTTATTTAAAGCGGCAAATGACCACCAAACCATAATCTTAGCAGACGAATGTGCCNTTGTAAACGTGAATTGTTAGTGAAAATCTTGGACCAAAAAGTTTCAATAAAATATATACAAATTTTGGGCGGGACGAAGTTCGCCGGGTCTGCTAGTGTATTTTATAAAGGGAAAAACACTTTTTTGGTAGAAACTTTATAGAGTTCTTGAAAATCAATGTTTTTTTGATCGGAGAACTCTGTTTCTTTTAACGAAACTTCCTATAACAATACCCAATTGTTCACTTAACCATTTTTATACCCGAGCGCACTTGTGCACAAGGGTATTATAACTTNTTTTATAAAGGGAAAAACACTTTTTTGGTAGAAACTTTATAGAGTTCTTGAAAATCAATGTTTTTTTGATCGGAGAACTCTGTTTCTTTTAACGAAACTTCCTATAACAATACCCAATTGTTCACTTAACCATTTTTATACCCGAGCGCACTTGTGCACAAGGGTATTATAACTTTGTTCACATAACGGTTGTTTGTAACAGGCAAAACGAATCGAAATAGATATAGACAAATGTATACATAAATGATCAGAATGAAAAGAGAAATCGATTAAGCGGTGACTGTCTGTCCGTCCGTCCGTCTGTGCACACGATAACTCGAGTAAAAATTGAGATATCTTAACGAAACTTGGTACGTGCCCTTATTTCTGGCGTAGGACGGACGGTATTGAAAATGGGCAAAATCGGACAATAACCACG
>NW_016198583.1:0-1786 GCF_001687245.7 Rhagoletis zephyria | reverse complement strand
TGGTTACATGTGTATATCTTGGTAACCGCTGCACCAATTTCTTCCAAACTTGGCGCAGTTGTTTACCTTGGTATAACCTACGAAATGGCCGACGATTTTAAAAATCGGACAATAACCACGCCTACATCCCATATAACGGTAATTTAGAGTAACACGAAATCTTCGATAAATCAGTAATTATTAAAGCTTATTTATTTAAAATTGATGCTTCCAACAACAAGAAATACGTTTAGGATAAAATTTTTGAAAATGGGCGTGGTACCGCCCACTTATGATTACACATATGTATCTCGGTAACCGTTCTACCAATTTGTACCAAACTCGGTATGGTTATTGTACTTGCCACATAGAAGCAAAACGTTGAAAATTATTGAAATCGGACTAAAATTGAGGCCGCCTTTCATATAACGCTAAATTTCAGAACTGCTTGAAACTTCAATATTTGGAAATTTAAGGACGCTAATTTACTCAAAATTGATACGCCCCAGCTTACCATGTAGCGGTAGTTTTCGGAAAGGTGAAAGTCATATATTAAACACTTGCGCCGGGTATTTAATGTTCGGCTCCGCCCGAACTTAGACTTTCTTACTTGTTTAACCGTAAATTTATTTTATAGGTCCCCCAAAAAATGCAAAAAAGGCAAAAGGTGCGAAAGTAACTAAATAAACATACATATATGAAAATTTTTCTCAAACCTCGAGAATTTTGTGCCAGGGTGCAAAATCCAATCTGGTAACCCTACAATAGGCAAACTCATAAAAAATCATTAGTACTAAAAAATGATAAAATAAAAAAATGGATATTATTATTGGAAGTTTCCTGGAGAGAAACGCAGTTTTCCGATCGAAAAATATTGATTTTGATGAATTCTATACCACTTCTATTAAAAAGTGTTTTGCCCCATATAAAGTACGTGCAAAACTTCATGGGCTGTGGGGCAGTTCTAAATATCTTCTTTTTTTAACGGGAATTCTTTTTTTCCATTTAGAAAACTCCTAGGGGTGAGGGCTTAACATATTTAAGTTTTTTTTTTTTTTGAACCACTCTATTGTGCACTCTTACGCATAGCATTTGTACATTTGAAGCAAACAAATGTATGCACAAACTTACACGTAGAACATTTTCGAATTTTACAGATTTTTCTCATTCTAAAATAATTTTTGACAGCTGACACACATGAATTCCGCGCTAAAAGTTTTTTTCGATGCATTTTGCACGATTGAAAGTGCATTTAGAAACACAAATCAAACAAATTTAATAAAAATATAATAAAAACAAAATAAAATGTAAAAATTATAACAGCATCATCAATATCTAAATAAAATGACAACCAGGAAGCCAACGACAACTTCAATTAAATATTAGACTACATCGGACGTGGGGCACCGCAAACGAGCTGACGCAGTATGCGTGTACGGGTTTATTTGCAACAACTAAATGAAATTGTGTACATCCAAAACAACTACATACATACATACACACAACAAGAAAGTGTTGCAATGACCGCTGCTGGCGCGAAACTTTTAAACAAAATGTCAATTTGACAAACCAATTTCATGTGGCCGCGGCACCTCTGTTGTGCAAATTCGAAATTATCTAAATGTTACCACAATTTAACGCTCTCGACCCTCCTGTTCGTGTGTCAACTGCAATCAGCGTTGCACTGGCTTCAGTTTCAATTTCAGCTGACGCAGTTGGGATTTGTTTATTTTAATTTGAAAAATTTCCCCGCAGCAGCGAGGTGTGCGTCAACTCTTGCTACACACTATTAATCGCTGTGGGGAGA
>NW_016198582.1:0-2704 GCF_001687245.7 Rhagoletis zephyria | reverse complement strand
ATCACTTTGAAATGGCGTGCTATAGATATGACCGATACTGTATATAAAGCAAGAAAACGCGCCACTCTACATCGATCAAATAAAAATTAGCACTGCCTTTTGCATTCTCTTACGTTGCGCATACGCCGTGTGTGGCCAATTGTGTTATGACTTAGCAGGTGTTGCACTACGCTGCTCCCATATATGTACCTACATATATATGTATGAAATTAATAGCGGAATGAATGTGTTACGATTTAAATTCTATCCAATTAATCTTTTATATATGTATGCATATAAGTATAAAGGTGGTTGGCTTCTGCGTGTATATGTACATTATGGCGGGTCTATTTTTTGTTTACTATGCGTGTGTAGCATAGGAGATTTCTCCGTGTAATTCTAAGCAAATTTGCCGAAGAAACCATGGGTCTAAAATCAATTTTGGTGGAAGCATTAAGGAAAAGAGAAGTGCAGGAATGGGTCCCTCACAACAAATAAACCCTTTTTGCATGTTTTTATACAAAATGTAAGCACTTCTTTACAATACTACAGCAAAATGCTAGGAAACCTATTTTCGCAATTTGGCAAACTCCGAATTCGTTTTAGACCCATAGCTTCTTCGGCGAATTTGCTTTGAATTACATGTAGAATCCTTCTGTGTTATACGCACATAGTCGAAAAAATCTCATATAAAAATTGGACCGCCCTAATATAGCACATATGTACATATGGACATGCTACAAATACAGTCAAATATGTAAGAAATAACTATTTCTGCTGAGCACAAGCGTTTTATATGAATTTCAGCTGCCACTTTCGTTCGCTTGCCCATTCAACAACTTAAATTAATTAATTTTGACAAAGTCTTCGGCGTACAAGCACAGGTGAATGAAGAACTGCGTGAGTAATGGGTATGTATGGGTGCCAACACACATAAACACAAGTCATGGCAGTTCTGACAGATGTAGCACTGAACAGATGTACATACATATGTATGGACGTACTACATACATACATACATACATACATACATACATACATGTGTGAGCAACAATGCGTACAGCACAAACTTAATTTCCAAGATGAACATAATTGCAAGAACACCTGACGCATTCGCCAAGCAGCATTCGGGCAGCTGCGCGACCATTACGGCGCGCCGAACAGACGGATGCACGGAGAATCGAACCTTGCTTCCTGTAGACTCTCTTAAGTCACCTAGTATTGGAGTGCGTTAGCTGCCGCATACAGCACATACATACATGCACATAGCTGCCACGTACATATGCCTTGCGCAAATTTTACACACCACAAACGACGTAGCAACAAAAAAGGCCCCATGATTCCGACAATGTTAGCACGGTATTCCCCGGTGATAGGTGGCAAGTGGCAGAAATGTATATCGTCTCACCGAACAAACTCAGCGATGTTGTGTGTTCTTTGGTGTTAATGTGCGTTTGTGGTGGCAAGTAACATACGCAAACGTACGCCCGCATGGTAAGTGGCAGTAAGTTGCAAAATTTATGAGCGTTCATTCAATTCGACGCAACTTAGTTCAGAAATGAAGCGCACATTGTACATACGCTGCCGGAAATGAAATGGCAAAACCAACTATGTATGTACATGTAACAACAATCTGTGCGCAATTAGAGTAAGCACAGTATTTTCAGCGAAGTGTAAGTTTTGCTGCAAGAAAAGCAGGGCAACAATTACAATTCGGGTGCAAGTACCACGAGCTGATAAATGACCCTGATGAGACGTCCCACTAGCTACACAAAAGAGGCGTTGCAGAGCGAGATACATAAGTATGTACAACTAGCTACAGACTCAAATATTAGCAGATTTATGAAGTTAAACAAAAAATATGCCCTTTATGGATAAACGGGTATTTTTGCGTAATAAAGCGGCATGTGGGTTCGAGGACTTATATAGGAAAAGGTGGTCGGTTAACGTTAAGTGGTTGAGAGGTTGAGAGGCACGGCGTAATCAGTTAATACTTTTAATATTTTTGAAATATGAAATGATTATGCTTCCTTTTATTTTTAATTAAAGCTGCCCTCTGATAAAAATTCAAGAAAAAATATTTTAAATGTTCCTTTCAGCATTTTGTATGCATTCACATTAGGGTGCGCCTTATTTTGCATTCGATAGATACATTTGATCACAAAAATGTGCACAGCGAAAATTTTTCAAAATCGGATAATGCCTTATATGGAAGTCGTAAAGTTACGCAAAAAAGGCTTTACAACTTCCAAACCTGACGAGATATGAAAAGGGCGTATGACTACACGTGAAATCAGCGTGCAAAAAAGTTAAGTTAAAGGTCTGATTATGCATACTTCGCACAACTTCTTAAACGTTACAAAACTTTACAAAACTTAAAGCTGATTATGCTTCGCATGCAACCAAATTTATCAGTACTACCAACCTTATGCATCGCAATAGGGTTATTCACGGTGTGTGAACAAAAACAGCTGATTTTTGGTTTCTTTAGGTAAATATATTTGTTTACAGAAAAATTCATTTAAGTGGTTTTAGTGGGGTATATTTTTAGTCAAAATTAAGTCGACACTAAAGTTCTTTGCAGTTAGACATAATTTTCAATGCAATAGGTAAATAAAATACGTATGTTTTTATTCAAAAAATACGTAATTAACTGTATACATAAATACATATACATAATTAACTGTATACATAAACGATATATTTACTAGAGAGAGCATAATAA
>NW_016198581.1:0-2704 GCF_001687245.7 Rhagoletis zephyria | reverse complement strand
GGAAAAGGCAAACAATTAGCAGACATGCTAGCACAATAATTGTGTCTGAGTAACCAAAGGTATAGTTGTGCTATAATGCAAACGAAGCTCGGCTGCTATCACTGAGGGCAGAAATAAAACGCACTCTAGCCTAATATTAAAACGGAGGTCGAAAGGTTTGGGGATAAGTTAACTAATATGTCCTCCAAATTTTTAGCTACTTGTAAATCCTCTTTCTGCTTTAATCAAAACGAAGATTATTGTGAGTGCTCAGAAAATCAATCTAGATTTGCTAATACAGTGTCATAAGCCAACTGAAAGAACCTTGTTAGTATGGCCTTAGAACTAAGAAATCTGCTATTGACTGGATTTTCACGGTGCGTCAAATCCCGGTTAAAACTTTTGGCAAGAAAAACGATGTATCTACACAACTTTTTCGACGGAGTTAGAGCCATTTTTTAGGGCAGTTATGAAGAGAAGCTACCTCTACAAGGCCGTGTCGAGTTTTGGAATCCATGGTACGGTACTGTAGAGAGTCGTTGAGCACAGCCTTTAGCTTCATCTAAAATTTTGTAATATCATTCTAAGTTGTTAGAGAAAAAATCACGTTTTAAACAATAAAGCTCGGTGCGCAGTTATCCACCGACAGAAAATCGGGGACCTTGGCAGCTGACACCACCTAACATATGGGATTTGCGTGTTAACAAAAACTCAACACCGCATGACCGTTGTCGTTCCTTCTCTCTCTAAATCAACAGAAAATTTCATATGTTCCTACACATTTGTAGGGCACGTTGCGTGCACGTTCGTGGATAACCGCGCTCTTACCTCGATCTGATCTTGACTAGCGTTATTCAAGGTGGCGCAAATTTAATCATAGAATGTTGTTTTTGAATAATTTGTTTACCAAATCACAAAAATGATTTTGAGTGATGGAAATCTTTATTTGGACCTTAACAATTTTTTCTGTTAAGTGGAAAAGATGATATCCGTTCGCTTTCCTATCGAATATTCTACTTAAAGGCTGCGATTGTCTGAGGCTTGTTGGCATAAACCTGCGACTTCAAGTAGCCCCAAAGAAAAAAGTGCGGGATAGTTAAATCGGTCGACTTTGCTGGCCATGCCAAACCACCGAAACGGGAGATTGCACGACCAAGAAACGTTTCCTTCACAATATTCATTGGGGCCCGTGCTGTGTGTCGTTTGCACCGTCTTTTTGAAACCACATGTTCACCAGGCCCCACTCATTCAATTTCGGCAGTACGAAGTCGTTTATCATAGCTCTGTAGTGTAGTGTTTCAGGTGACGATATGTGTATCTTGCTTTATAAGTTCACGCGCAGCACCGATATTTTCTGGCACACTAGCTGATTTTGGACGACGTTCGCGAGGTTCGTCGGCGGGCAAACTAAAACCCCGATTGAATTCGATAACCCAGCTTCAAACAGTGGACTTTAATTTTTTCACTGAGACGTAATCTTTAAGACCCTGCACTGTAAACAATGCAAGTAGCATCCGAACGACAACACGTATCAGTAAAATAATCTCCTAGACTGTCAAACTCTTTGATGGAACAGCCTTCATAATATGTTCATACATACATATATGGTCCTATTTGCGTGCAAGAATTTGGAATGGGAATATGTCCGAATTTTTTAAAGTCAAAGATATAGCCAAAAGTATAAATACACAAAAACTGCGGTGGCTTAGACATTTCGTACGTATAGATGATGTGGACAACGAAAGCAAGGTCACCCAAGGTAAGCGAAAAATAATAGGTAAGTGCTTAATTTGTTCGGAAATTAGCGACAAGAAAGATAACGAGAAGAAAAAAAGAACCGCAAAAAGTAAGAAATTGGAATTAGTGTGCCCTTGAAAACCATATTGAGTTTATTATACTATTCAAGTGTGCGGGGCGTGTATTTTCAAGATTCCTGAAGGAATCAAGAAATAATTCGTTCCCGTATTCCCCAGCTTTGTTAAGTCTGCGAAACTACTAGCCCCGTTCACTGTCATCTTATGCGACAGGTAATAAGCATTGATTTCTCTATTGTCCTTTTACAGCGAATCCCTGCTTTTGAGACTATGGAACGACAAAGATCTGGTGTTATATAAGATCCCAATATGCACTTTGAACGGTTTGCTGGTTGTAGTTATCTAAAAAAAAAATTACTCCCTATCAAACTAAAAATCTGCAAGGAGTTAAATTTTTGGTTAGTGGATTCCTGTAGCCCCTGTTGTTTCTGACTGAGTTGTAATCTTGAGAAGAACAGGAAAAAGCGACAACTTATTGTTGTTCAAATGTTATTTTGGTTTTCAAAGGGTTTAGCTGCAAGAGTAAGACAACAAAAGAGAAGTAGGATATTATTTCAAAATTCTTGTACGTAATACATATCTATCTAATACTACTGATTTTCAAATTCCATCACGGCAAAGTGGATGCAACGAAATGCTTGATGTTGAAGGATGGTCCAAATCGAGGAAAAGGAAACGGGTAATCAACCTATCTAGTGTAGTAAAGTTTTCATTGGTCTAAGCTGGTGTGTGCCTTACAGTCTAATGGATTGACTTTAAAATGTAATCATGACCACCGTCAGCTTTTCCCTAAAAAGGTGGATATTGCGCTGTGTATCGCATACTGTGCTACAATAATTACATACCCTCACAGCTAAATACTTATTTACTCATTTGAAATTTAAAAGACAATTTTGTTTTCTCACCTGAAT
>NW_016198578.1:0-2704 GCF_001687245.7 Rhagoletis zephyria | reverse complement strand
ATCACTTTGAAATGGCGTGCTATAGATATGACCGATACTGTATATTCATTGGTTTTTAAGTCAAACAGGGGAAGCAAAAAATTGCTAAAATTTTAAAATCCAAAACTTATCAACACAATTTCTATGGGTGTAAGAAAAATTATCTTCTACGTTTTGGATGGACTAAAAGAAACGTGGTATCTTAAAAAGTTTTTTATTTAAATAATTCTTCTGAAACTATACACAGTATATTATACACCTATATTGTATTATCTATTGAAGTTATTATTGAGGTGCCCTTTTACTAATCGAAATACATTTTGTATGCATTAGCGTATTTTTTTAAAACATTTTTTTCTTTTTAAAAAACTTTATTGTAAAAAAATTTTCAATCTTAAAAAAAACGGCTCTCACTGTTGACAAGGAATTTCGTCATCTTTAATTTAAAGAAATAAAATTGTAAATTGGATCAAAATTTAGACCTCTAGACCATTTGCCCCACTGGAGTTCTTCCCGGTGTAAATATTGTGAGCCAAAATTTTCTTGCATCTTTGTCTCTCTTTACATATGATTCTTTATTAATGTCATTTTCAAAAATATTTTTTTTTTTTTAATTTACGCAGTTATGTATAAACTCCCCATATTTTTACGCACGTGATTTTTAAAGAAACAGCGAAATAGTAAATGATACACACACTTAAAGGAGGCACAATTCAGACTTCTCCCGGAGAGAAGTATCGAAGAGTAAGTCTGGATACAAAACTATCGTGGAAATCGCACGTGGAACACAAGACCTCCAACGCATTGGTAGCATTTTGGCAAGGTAAACAGGTCTTTGGCAAAACGTGGGGTCTGTCACCAAAGGAAATCCTCTGAATTTATATCGCTTTGATCAGTGGTGGAGCAGGCTCTCAATCAATAACGTTGGAAGTCTGCTTGCTAAACTTCAAAGAACTATTTTTGGCGTGTGCTGTACGGGAGCTCTCTCTACAAAACCTAGCGCAGCTCTTGATGCCGTTTCACCAATGTATTTAGCTGAAAATTTTCTCTGTTTACTTATAAAAAAATGTTCGACATTATTTGTATTTTTTTTAGAACATTTTGTAAATAGAATCCGAATTAGAAAGACATTCGATTCGATTAAATCAAGAAGGGCAAACTTAAAATTGATATCTTGCTCATGATTAGAAATTTTGCTTAAGCATTGAGAACACTGGCCAAAATGAAAGTCTTTTGAGTAGGGTTAGCCATTTCTAATAGAATTTCGTAAAGTAAAGTAAATTCCGACTACACCACACCCGAAAATTGATTTTCTGATACGGTGTTTCCAGCCACATACTCCGATTGAAGCCAATCAGCCCGAGAAGTTCGGAACGGTCAACGAAACCATTAATTACATCGTAAACGAACATTAGAGACTGGATTATTCTTCTGCTCTTAAGTGATTTTAAGCTTATTAATATATAGCGAGCACTATATGAGGGCAGCGGCTCTTCGAATTTTATCGAATGAAGTGCAAAGCGAATGAACTTACGTTGCACCCTTTCAATTCTAGTAGCATGGCAATTATAAATCGGAATCCAAATAATAGCGGCATACTCAAGTTTTGAACGAACCTAAGTGTTGTAGAGAAGTCTCCTTTGAAATCAAAAATGATAAACTGCTGATAAAATTGATAAAATGATAAATTTATCATTTTGATAAATGAACTGTCAAACCTTGTATGTAAATCTACTTAACCAAATTTTATCATTTTATCAAACGATTTTGGTGGATTCTACCCTGACAGGTTGCCAGGTGGTCGCTTTCGCTACAAACACATAAAAAGCAAACGAACACAATGGACGAGGTAAGACTGAAACGTAACTAGTCATATAAAACTTGGGAAGGGCATAACATATCGCACACCGTCTTCAAAAGAGTCACAACTCAAAATAATGTGAAAAACTATTTCTTAGCAAAATAACAAAAATTTGCTCCAGCTCTGCGTACATTTTTAGCGCATAATCTCGAAACTACAAAATTTTGAGTTATGACTCTTTTGAAGACGGTGTGCGATATGTGATTTCTGAAAGTAAAACGATTATCGAACACATCTCCAAGATCAATAACATTTTTAACTAAAATAAGTTGGTGATTAGCAATAGTATAGCACGGTTGCCGAAACTCCGGAGATTTAGAAATAGACATATGGAAACATTTGTTAGTATTGCATGAAAGTTTGCTCCTGTGACTCCATTCGATGAGATTATTTAAGTCCTGTTGTAGCAGATGAGAATCAGTCTCGCAGGTAATACTACGAAAAATAGTAAAAAGTAAAACTTTCTAATTTTTAAAACAGGAACCAGTGTCATTGATGAAGAGAATAAATAAAATTAGACCAAGAATGTTACCTAGGGGGACACTCAAGGACGCAACAAATGAAAACGACTTGAAATTTTCCAATTGCTGTGCTNCAATAAGCACAATATTGGCCTCGATTGCCGCATGAGACAATATATTGTGAAATCACACCATTAGGAGATGAATTAAGGCATTCCATCCATTGTGTGATCCGGGCTTAATGTTTTCGGAAAAATCCCCAAAAAATTCATATTAAATCGCATACATTCCTCGTTTACTAGATTACTGCGATATTTAATGACTTACTTTTTTAAAACAGCGCCATGGAAAAAGGCATTTTCGAATGCGACAACGGTTGTTTTATACAGATTATTTTTTCGAT